>NW_024375636.1:0-72030 GCF_010015445.1 Perca fluviatilis | reverse complement strand
TAACTATTCAGTACTGTAACAGTGGTAGGAAGAAATGACTTGCGAACCCGGTTTGTTAAGGACGACGTCCTTTATCTTCTGCCTGAAGGCAGTACCTCAAACGCCTGGAATAGGGAATGTAGCCCATCACTGCATCTAAGTGGTTAAGATGCCTTTTTAACTGGATGTACAGTAAAAGTAGTCAATCTTGCCACACGTAATCATAGAAGGATGTAGATTTCATTTAACATGTAATTTTAAACTAACTATTATTAGCCTACTACTATTTTAAAACGATGTCCATTTTACAACCTTGTTAGCGGATGATGGGGACCTCTGCTGGTGACTTTTTATATAGCCTAAGGTGATGTGGTTTAAAATATATAGAACAGCCGAGTTTCCACAATAACATAATTATTGCTACTCAACTAAATACGTTTTATAACAAAAAATAGCAAAATTTAGCCTAATCTGAAGCTACAAGCCAACAATTAATTGTTAAAGTGCCTGGTTCGTCTTGCAGTTAAGCCTATAGTTTTCACACACTTTATTTTGACACGTTAATGTTACTTCTGGTCCGCATTGATATGAGCCACTTCTGATCTTCAACACGTAAGCCCATACAAAACAAAAATGAGATCTGTACTGGTCCGTGTACTTTTTCGTTCATTCGATTTTCATTTCATAAACAGGTATTAAAAAACAAAAAACGATGGTTATTTGATTTTCGTTTTAAAATACAACATTTGAAATTGAAATACAAGGCGTTTTTTCTTTTTCATGGTCGATATAAGATAGGAGAAAGTTTAAATATGCTTTGATTTTCATTTTCTATTTTATATAACAAAAATAAAATCACTCGAAAACAGAAACGAAAAAAGTCTTGTTTTTTCATATTCAGAGAACGGATGTTGTCATTTCCAAGGCAACAGCGCCAGCCTAGCCTACCAGTGTTGCTTTCAGCCCAGGCTAAAATTACTTTGGAAACCTATACTCTTGATAATGCTTGGGGGGAATTTTATTTCATAATGTCACATGTATTTATTCCCCTCTCTCCCTGCCTCCCTCTGACTCTCTGTCTCTACCTGCCGCAGACAACTTCGCCCCAATCGAACCAGCTGAGGAAACTGACTTTCAGTTCACGGCTGTAACGTTACTGTTACACCACCGTTAACAATCCCAGCAAACTTTCTGTTGCTGCCGTTAAGCTTGCTGATCTGGCAGAGAGTCACCGGGGGTTCGGGATCAGATCATGGGGATCAGACCTCCGGTGCTGGGTCTAATATTCTAATATTAGCTGCTGCTGCAGCTAGCAGGTAGCCACCAGCCCTGTAACCTCGGTCCTCGCGGTTCGCTCCCCGGGACTGACTCTGCAGAGCTGGCGTTACCTGCACTATGATCAATGAGCAATGATCAGGGATTACCAAATTTCTCTCTCATAACCACTGAAAACTGTCAAAAATCTAACCCAATGGACGTAGCTGACATTAAGGGTTTCTGCCTCATTAAGGGATATTGTAAGGAAAAAGCTTAATGTACCTAAACAGTGATCAAAAAATCTAACCCAAGTCATGGACGTTATCTGACTGATAACTGACTGATATCTGATTGATCATTGTTTAGGTACATTAGTAAAGGCTTTTCACGTTAAGCGCGTTTTAGAATGTCCCTGCTGCAGCTGAGGGAATCTGTAGCTTTTTGCCCCCCTTTACATAAATATGGCTATGAAATAGATCATGAAATACGAGGAAATACCATAGACTGTTAAATACACATGAACATATTAGTCATAATAGTTCAATAGCCTAAATACATGTATGTTTTACTATGTATTTCGAGGGACTTTTATTTATTCCATCTATTTCGGTCGGGAGTGACTAACTGCCGGCTTCCTAGACCCAAGACAAAACAAATTCCAACCTTATCTTTTCGGCTCCTGAACCAGCGCTGGCCTTGGCCAAGGCCGGTGTTGAATACTCACTCCCCCTGGAGCACTACAGCGAGGCACACTCTTCATTTCCCCCACCCGACTCCCACTGACACCTGTTGATTGTTGACTCGTACTGGGTCCTGTTTCAGGGCTGACTCCATGGCAACCGGCTGTGTAGCCTGCAATGACAATCGCGCGGACTGAGTAAACCAGATTACGGGGGCCAGACGTAGCTTGACTTAACAGGCTTACACATACACAAACTTTGACATACATACAGATTTGCAACCACACCCAGCCCCTATCCGCGCCTTCACCGCTTCTTCCCCAGTCGAGGCGGGCTCTGGGGCCACGCGCTTTGTTTGGCTGCAGGACCAGATGTCTGTTTGCCTGTCCTGGACTACCTCTACTCCATGACCCCCATCCCGATGCACCCATCATCCCACCCCCGCGTGTCGTCATGTTATATTGTTATGTTGTGTTATGTGCAGCAGTGCAAATGTACTGTTATGTGGTGTGCAGCAGTGCAAATGTATTGCTTGTGTGCTTATGTGCTGAGGTGTTTTTTTCCTGTTCCCACACTGTACCCCTATTCAGGGGCATAATCTGGGAGTTGCCTTTTTCTCCTCGTCTCTCCTCATGTCATGCTGTATTTTCTTCCCACTTATATGTACCTTGTAAAGCGCTTTGTGATTTATATCTGTGAAATGCGCTCTATAAATAAATTTTACTTACTTACTTACTTACTATTTATATGCACGTTATATTTAAAGGAAGTTTGGTTATCTCACAGACTCAGACTAAAAGCAGCAGCAAGCCTGCCTGACATCAGTGCACCATAGCATATCACTATCTGCAAATAAAATAAAATATGAATAAATCACGAGCGCGGCAGATTCCCAGCTCAGCTAGGCGAGTGCTGCGCAGCTCTGCAGACGGACCAGAGTCAGTCAGCACTGGGGGGCGAACCGCGGGGACCGAGGTCACAGGGCTGGTGGCTAGCTGCTAGCTAGCTGCAGCAGCAGCTAATATTAGAATAGACCCAGCACCGGAGGTCTGATCCCCATGATCTGATCCCGAACCGCCGGTGACTCTCTGCCAGATCAGCAACAGAACGTTTGGGATTGTTAACGGTGGCGTAACGGTAACGTTACAGCCGTGAACTGAAAGTCTGTTTCCTCAGCTGGTTCGACTCTCTTGGGGCGAAGTTGTCTGCGGCAGGTAAGGACAGAGAGTCAGAGGGAGGCAGGGAAAGAGGGGAATAAATAAATGTGGCATTATGAAATAAAATCCCCCCCCAAGCATTATCAAGAGCACAGGTTTCCAAAGTAATTTTAGCCTGAGCTGAAAGCAACACTGGTAGGCTAGGCTGGCGCTGTTGCCTTGGAAATGACAACATCCGGTCTCTGAATATGAAAAAAAAAAACTTTTTTCATTCCTATTTCCGAGTGATTTTATTTTTGTAATATGAAATAGAAAATGAAAATCACAGCATATTTTTAATTTCTCCCATCCCCTTTTGACCATGAAAAGGAAAAAAATGACTTGTATTTTGATTTCAATTGTTGTATTTTAAAACGAAAATCAAATAACCATTCGTTTTTTGTTTTTTAAGTCTGATTATGAAATGAAAATCGAATGAACGAAAAAGTACACGGACCGCATTTCATCATCTGCTGTCTTAGTTTGTAATCCCGTGTCTTCTTGCTAATAACTGTAAATAACTGTTTTCGTCTTCTCTGAGATGATTTTCCACCGTTTCGACACACTTCTTTTGACATTCTGAACTACCGCGGAAATGTCAGAGCGCGTCACGTGATCATTCTAAGCGAATCACGTTGTCGAAATTGGCATCAGCCAATGAGATTGCGCATTTAGAGTTAAATTCCTCCTTTTACTTTCACAATTGGTTGCTGATGAAAAGGAAATGACCATATTTGGATCGGTCAGCATTGTAGAGGAGAGAGAGATCTTTCCAACGGTATATGAGATGACAGGGTGGAGACAGCGATCGCGGAGCAGTGGGATGATTTAGAATGGCAACTTTTGTTGAATTTAGGAGAAATCTACCGACGCAAACAATCAAAGTGTAGTAAAAGAAAGACCTAAATGTGTATTTTTGACTTTTTTTCACCACAAGTCTGAAAGAAGACATGTTATTAAAGACAAATAGCCCAAAATCTCAAAATTGACCAGTGAAAAAAAAAGTTGTGTCTCGCCTTAAAGAAGCACTACCCATGGTTAACACTACATTACTAGATACAACCAATATGTCTTTATTAACAGGTCATGTAAACCTATCCTGAAAAAACCCACCCTTGATCCTGAGGTCTTAGCCAACTATAGACCTATATCTAACCTTACCTTTCTCTCCAAGATCATGGAAAAGGTAGTTGCTAATCAATTATGTGACTTTCTAAATAGGAATAGTCTATTTGAGGACTTTCAGTCAGGATTTAGAATGCATCATAGCACAGAGACGGTACTGGTGAAAATTACTAACGACCTTCTAACTGCTGCTGACAAAGGACTTGTTTCCATACTTGTCTTATTAGATCTCAGTGCTGCATTCGACACTATTGACCTTACCATCCTGTTAAAGAGACTGGAACATTTAGTTGGCATTAAAGGAATCGCACTAAGCTGGTTTAAGTCCTATTTCTCTGAGCGATCTCAATTTGTTAATATTAACGATAAATCCTCAAACTATGCTAAAGTTAGCCATGGCGTTCCTCTAGGCTCAGTGCTTGGACCAATTCTGTTCTTATATATGCTTCCTCTAGGCAATATTATTAGGAAACACTTAATTAACTTTCACTGTTATGCGGATGACACCCAATTATATCTGTCAATTACCGTATTTTCCGCACTATAAGGCGCACTTAAAAGCCTTTAATTTTCTCAAAAAACAACAGTGCGCCTTATAATCCGGAGCGCCTTATATATGGATCAACCTCTCGGATCACTGCCCCGTTGACGGGACACTGCGTCGCTGTAACCTCGATAAAACTTCCACTAATTTGCGTTTTTATAACTTTAAAGCATTAAATATTCAAAATATACAGCCATGCGACACACCAATTGAAAGCTTAGCCTCTAATGATTAATTTAAGCCCACATACAAAGCATACAATGATTTATAGCAGTTACACAACTGTTACAAAGTAAACAATTTACAATAAAACAATTCAGCCATAATCTGCGCAGGTGTCGAGAGTGCATCCATACCTGTTTTTGTTGTCCTTTCAGCAACAAAGTGGTATTTTGGCCAAAACTTGATTTTCATAAATCCACAAGAGTCCAAGGAAATGTAATATCCAAGGTTTATATTCCAAAACGATCTGTTCGCCTCACAATGTTGAAGTTTATGGCCGAATCACAACGGAAAAAAGCGTTTTCCATTTCCGCACTTGTCATCGCCGCTAGCTTCTCTGCCCAGCTTGCTACATGATCGATGTGGGCGTCATCGTATTCCCTAGCTTCTAAGCTTTCGATTGGTAGCTCATATTAGCCAATCCGTTCAGGTTTGCCTCTGATATGGCCAATGGAAGCGGACAAGCCGATGACAACGTCAGGGACCACGTTGAGACGATCGCCATTTTCTCGGACCACTTAGATTTAAATGCTATAAGGAGGGAGTGAACGGAGTTGTCAGAACACTTCATAAAGTTTGACTTTATCTGACGGTTTTGTTGACATTCCCTTTAGCACAGCTCCATCTAGTGGATGCATAACGCAACCCCAGTCAAACGTTTGACTGCAGTATCTTCTATTCTATGCGCCTTATAATCCGGTGCGCCCTATATATGAAAAAAGTTCTAAAATAGGCCATTCATTGAAGGTGCGCCTTATAATCCGGTGCGCCTTATAGTGTGGAAAATACGGTAAGCCAGACGAAAGCGGTCAGTTAGCTAAACTTCAAGCTTGCATTAAAGATTAAAGATCCTGGATGACCTACAATTTTCTGATGTTAAACTCAAACAAAACTGAAGTTATTGTGCTGGGATCCAAGCATCTCCGAACTTCATTATCTAAAGATATAGCTACCCTAGATGGTATTGCCCTGGACTCCACCACTACTGTCAGAAATCTAGTTATTTTTGATCAGGATATATCCTTTAACGCCCATCTAAAACAAACCACAAGAACAGCCTTTTTCCATCTATAGTAACATTGCCAAAATTAGGAACATCCTGTCACAAAACGATGCTGAAAAACTAGTCCATGCATTCGTTACTTCCAGGCTGGACTACTGTAATTCTTTACTATCAGGATGCTCAAATAAGTCCCTTAAGACTCTCCAGCTGATCCAGAATGCTGCAGCACACGTTCTGACAAGAACTAAGAAAAGAGATCATATTTCTCCTGTATTGGCTTCTCTGCATTGGCCTCCTGTAAAATCCAGGATTGAATTTAAAATCCTTCTCCTGACCTACAAAAGCTCAAAATGGTCAAGCACCATCATATCTAGAAAAGCTCTAGGTAGCTTATTGTTCCACTAGAGCACTGCGTTCCCAGAACTCAGAGCTACTAGTGGTTCCTAGAGTCTCTAAAAGTAGAATGGGAGCCAGAGCCTACAGCTACCAGGCCCCACTCCTATGGAACCAGCTCCCAATCTGGGTTCGGGGGGAAGACACCGTCACCACATTTAAGACTAAACTGAAAACGCTCTTCTTTGATAAAGCTTATAGTTCGGGAATGAGGAGTTGCAGTGTACGCCTAGACTGGCAGGGCAGGGTGTATAGCTTCAGACACAGCACCCCTGCTTTTCTCTGCTTCTCTACAATCATCAGATTTACCTATCATATAATCAATAATATAGTGAGAGTAGAGGGAGGCAGGCAAGTACAGCCCGATCCAGTTGGGGAGAGTTCTAGCCCGATCAGGCACCTCTCTTTAACCTGCCTCTCTTAGCCATGCTATTATAATTCTAGACTGCCAGGGAAGTTCCTTCCTTCCTATGACACAATGAGCAGCTCTCTCCTCTCTCTTTTCATTTGTTTCCTATATGTGCATCCTGTCCCAGAAATGCTTGTTACTAACGTAATCATTATGTTTCTTCTTTGCCCAGAACATCGCCTTGGACTATGGTGACACCAAGACCTGGGTCTTGGGTGCAGCTGTCGCTGTGTACCTGCTACACCCTGCTCTGCGATTCCCTGCAATGTCTGGCTGTGTCCTGCTGCGTCCTGTCGCGTCCACTGCGCCCACCCATGCTCTACGCTACATCCCATAACGCCCTGCTGTGCCTGGCTATGACATTAACTGCTACAACTACCATTGTAGTCACTGTTCCATTATCTCTATTATTACACCACTGTTCATCACACCCCCAACCGCCACTGTCACACACCGCCTACCAAGAGCCTGGGTCTGCTGAGGTTTCTTCCTAAAAGGGAGTTTTTCCTCGCCACTGTCGCAATGGCCACTGCTAATGCTTGCTCTTGGGGGAATTACTGGAATTGTTGGGGTTTTGTAAATTACAGAGTGTGGTCTAGACCTACTCTATCTGTAAAGTGTCTCGAGATAACTCTTGTTATGATTTGATACTATAAATAAAATTGAATTGAATTGAAATTGTATTGCTCTATAAACCTTTGTCCCCTCTAAAGGGCGCTTCCCACTTTTCCCCTTGCCCTTCAAATAAAATTTGGTCATGAGGCCTAAAGAAAATGTAAGCAAAAGCAGTGTGTGCACTGTGTAATGTGAACAGGCAGCCAGGGTGACCTGAATAGCAAAATAATCCTAATTGAGTGTAGTGTGAACGCAGCCGACAACTCACCATGCCTGTCATAGGGGGTGCTGCTGAGATCACTGTGCTGTGATCTGTCATGTGTGGACCTGGCCAGGGGACTAGGGCGTTACTACGGGATCGGGCATCACTACGGGATCGGTCATCACATCGCCACAATCTTTCATTATGTGTGGACCTGCCCGGGGACTAGGGGCATCACTACGGGATCGGTTATCATGTCTGGACCTGTGCCGTGACCCGTTAAGTCTGGACCTGACTGACAACATAATATAGCAGCGATATAAAAACTGTGTGCCTCACACCATCACTGTGCCGAGACCCATTATGTCTGGACCTAAAGGTGTGCCTTGAACAATCGCTGTGCCTGGACCTGATGCTGGATCCACCGCTGGACCTACTGCTGACCTGTTAACATTTAAATTTAATCAATTGGCCATACATTTATAACTGACAATAACATGTTTTAACACTGAAACAGACTAACCCCTACTGGTTGACCAAAAATAAGGGCTGGAGACCAACCAGTAGAAGCCAGCCACTACTGACGCTGTGCCCTGTCCTGCTTCTTTACCTGGAGCGATAACCACCCCTCGCGTGATCTCTTGCTGCATGACGAGAGCTAGGGGTGGTACGGTTCACAAAACCCACGGTTCGGTTCGTATCACGGTTTTAGGGTCACGGTTTTCGGATCAGTACGGTTCTTGTTATTTTTTTCTTTTAATCTTCAACACTCCAGAATATACTTCAGCATATAGCTAAAATTAGCATATTGAATGCATGTTGCACAAAACATGCACACAGTGGCAGTTCTATATATTGTTTTATTTCATCATAGGTACCATGAAATCCAAAATGTTCCCACACACCAGACTATAAACGACGCTGGCGCATCCTACAGCTCCGGTCAGCCTCTCTCCCACTTGACATTTCTGCAGGTGACGTGACGTGACCTGCAGCGGCGCCCCACTCCACTTGAGGAGCGGTCGGCTCGGTGTCTCTCAAAATCTGACGAAAATCTTTTAAACAGACCTTTGTTGATCTGAAATGAAGACAGATTCAGCAACTGCATGGCCTATTTCTTGCTTCAAATGTTTTCAGAAACACGTTTCGGTGAACTATTTTAGTACAATATGAGATCGTATTCTGAACGAGCCGCCATGACAGTTTTGAAATTAGGGACCAGCCAGACCCATGTGACGCAATCATCCAATCAGCTGCCATGGGTTGCGTTTGTCACGCCCATCCCGCTCGTCATTTCCAGTTAGTGTTTTAACATAGGTGTATAAAGCTTAATATATATGTCAATGGTATAAAGTGGGCACTACGGCAGTAAGAGGTTAGTGCAGCTTAACAGTGTACTGACGAACCGTGCGGAACACACATGCTCCGAACCGAGACTAGCGAACCGAGCGGTTCGGGTGTTTTTTCAAGAACCGTACCACCCCTAACGAGAGCCTGATAAAAACACAGAAGAATATTCAAATATGTACAATTATTGAAATGAAACAAAAAGGTAAGAAAATTGGCACACTCTGATCCTCTAAGCCATTCAAGTCTGAAACATTTCATTAAGCCTGTAAAACGTAAGAAAACTGTTTTGCACACCTCTTTTGTCGGGCAGATCAAAATGTTTTTAGAGAAAATCCCGCACACTGACCATTACGCAAGCAATAATTTATTAGAAAAATACAATGTTTCGGTCTCAGACCTTCATCAGGTAAATTCACACATTCACCTCAACCATAGCCTTAAATAGTTTGGTTGACTAATCAGGACCAATCAGGTCCAGCTCTTGAATGAAGTCATTCATTCACAAAAGTGGCACTCCCATCACGGACTGTGAACAGGAAAAGGCAGAAAAAAACAATTGATGATCAGTGCATTGTCATTAGCCCACTATTTTTCTACACTTAATCAAAGAGGACACAGTCCATTCAAAAGTGGATCATCACATTGGTTAAGTTACATTGTAGAAGTCCACATTCACGTGTACAATGAACAGTTACCGAGGATAAACTAGTAAGGAAAAAAGAAGGAAAAAATATCAAATTAGCACAACATAATGTTGAGATTGAATTCACCATTAAGGCCTTTTGGCGATAGCGTCTGCAAAGTAAATATCCAATATGCCTCGCGTCTTTTTAGTAGCAAGTCATGGTTGCCCCCCCTTTTTGGAAGACTGACTTGTTCAATACCACAAAAGCGCAATGACGAGATGTCATGCTTATGATTATTAAAGTGTACCGCGACCGGATAATCCCGGTCGTTTCTGCGAATAGAGCTCTTATGTTCGCTAATGCGTTGATTTAACTGCCTTATGGTCTTGCCTACATACACCAGACCACATGGACACATTAAAATGTACACTATATGAGTGGAGGCACAAGGGATGACACTCTTAATTGGAAGATCTCTGAGATTCTTCTCCCGTTTATATACAAAGAGTGGCGACAACATGTGAAAGTTCAGGATCCGATTTTAGAATGTGCCAATATTTTTTAAAAACAGGACGTATGGTATGTGAGAGAGGAGAGTAAGTAGTGATACAAGTGACAGAAAATAGCTTATCTTTTTTCTTGCTTTTCTTTAGCAAGTGATTTGTCAACCCATTCCATTGGATAGCCTCGCTGTACAAATCTGTCTTTCATCTCATTTGCTTTTTCCATATAATCCTCAGTGGTCTCACATATTCTTCTGAGTCTAAAGAATTGGGTTTTTGGTAGACCTCTTTTCAGTGGGGTGGGGTGAAAACTGAAAAGAAAAGAAATCATTACCAAACGTGATTCTCAAGCAGTGATTAACACTTTGTCCTGAATAGACTTTTGGTTGGTGCAACGGATAAAGTGATACTTGAGTCATTACTATGCTTAATTTACAAGCAGTGAGAAACTACTCTTCTTGAATGGACTATGACTTTGTGCAGTGCGATGGTTGGTGCAAGGGGAAAAGTAAATACTCACTAGAACAGTGGCGATTTCTTTAAGACTACAAGCTTCCCCTAAAATGTCTAAAATGTAATGGTCAAATATGTGCTATTGTGTTAACATTTTATTGACTAAAATGCGTTAGAATACGTTCATCTCGAAGACGAGTTAGTTCAGAATTAGCTGACTCAATTTGCCGGTTGAAGCCTAGCGTCCATGGACTTCAATGGGACTGATTTGAGCAGTTTTTTTCAGTGCTTCAAAACTAGACAGTCATTGGATAAATGGGGGGTCAATGGAGGAGTGGGCTGGCCTGGACGCTGGGCTGCTGTGTGATGATTGGAGGGTCTGTCGAAGGACTGTATCTCCTTTTGATTGACAGCGATTTTGTACTATAAAAAGTTGCCGAAGCTGTTCAACTTCAAGCAGAGCTCAGCTCAGTCCCATTGCAGATTTTGCAAGTGTTGTTGAAAGACGAACTGCTGCATACTATTTCTTGGTATTTGCTTGGCAAAACTGAAAGCCAATTTTCATCATACATTTCATACAATTATACACCACATTCCTTGTTTCAGTTTAACTTAATTCCCACATTTCCTCCTTCGAGTTTAATTTCGTTTTGTTAGATCGTTTGTTCATTCATTCATTCATACAGTAGGCTAGGCTAGTGTTGTAGGGGTGAACTAGCCAGCTAGCAAACAATGCTAATATTGTCGACCTGATTTTGGCAAAGCCATTTGAAAGTCTTCCTTATGAGGATAAACTTAGTATTAAACAGCAGGTTTAGATCAACACTTAAGATTGATTTAGCAAAGTAAAGCAAAGTAACAGGTCTGTTCAGCTCTCCTGGTATGACAGAGTTAGCTGGCTGACTGGAAGTGCTGTGACAAAGAAAATGTACTGCTGGCCATGCCTCTTCATGAAACCTTCTCACGGATATTATTATACTAATTATATTATTATTTATTATAATTATATAATTTAATTATTGCATTATTATTATTATATATATTATTATAATATTAATATAAATAAATGGACAATTTTTATGATGTAGGCCAAAAATGAGCTTCCCCTCTTTGAATGACCAGCAGCCGCCACTGCACTAGAAGTGGATATTTCACTGCCCCAGGGACTGTCCACATGCTCCACTTGGCCAGACATGGCTCCATCTTCGTGGGTTAAAACACATGAAAGAGCCTGTGACTCATGTTGTACACAGCACATTATCATGCTTCTTAAGTTGACATCAGTACTCACAAGTATTGTGCAACATGTTGGTGTCCTCAATGGGCTGCAGCTTCCTTGGTGCAGTAGGGAAGGTGGATAGCTTGACACCTATACAGAGGTAATAATATAAAACTAAGCATATCCATATCCAAAAATATATAAATCTTAAAGAATTTGATTTATTTTGAAACTGGAATTATAAATTCATTAAGAGAAAACCCATTACCCCTGACACACTCCTCATCCGAATCTGTTAATTCTGCAAAAACAAACATTGATGTCTCAAATTTGAGGCCCAATTTGTAGCAACCGATTTTATATTTCAAATGTATAAAGTATTTGAGAATGAGAAACATACCATTTCCAACAAAACCCTCTGGTATTCCTTTTTTTTAGTTTGCTTCCTCATCAATCTAATCACCTCATCGTCCTCATTCTCTGCCTGGCTGGTCAGGTTGTAGGTGTCACATTCACGACGCTTATCTAGAAATTAGACAATTCACCTTAAAACAAAAACAATTCAACAATATTTTGACTTGGAAATGTATTTAATTTTCTATTCATCTACCCAAAACTTGCCTGAAGTAATTTTTATTTTGATTAATGAGAATGTCATCCAGTCATTCTGGGGGTTAATTTTTCCTTTATAGCTTTTTCTGTTTTTGTAGCGCTCATTTTACGTGGCCATCTAATGGTTTTCATTTCTCTGGCGATCCAACTGTCAGGAAATACACCCTCCTCCTCTCGGGTACCCTCCCTCCAAACAGCCCTTGTGTACATGACCTGGAAAGGAAAGCATATGCATGTTACTTTAAGTTTTTTAATTTTAGTTCAAAGTTCAGAGGTTGAGAGGGTTTGGACATGCACGAAAGAGCGATGAGGGTTACATTGGGAGTAGGATATTGTGAGGACAGAGAGAGGCCTGGAGGTTTATGAATGCAGTGAGAAAGGACATGAAGGAGTCACCAAAGAAGATACAAAAAAAATGGAAACAGGTGATCAGCTTTGATGATCCCTGATGGAATCTAACTAAAAGAATAAGAAAACTGAACCTTAATATGTGTGTTCCAGACCATGGCGAAGGGGTATGAGGTCAAAACCACCAGCTTCTTGTGGGAGGCAAGCCACCTTCCAGAACAGATCCCTTTCTTGCAGTAGTGCATTTTTCATCCTGACATGACCATTTCCTATGCACACTATGTTCAGAAGTCCAGAGCTACACGGTTGGTGAAATAATGGTGAAGTGTGATGTTGGCGCAGAAGTCCCGTCTGCATTTTTCTGTCGAACAAAAGCAAAGCTGTTGTCCCTCAAAAAAACAACTGTCCTTTTCTTTAACAGAGGCAAGCACTTCAGGGCCTCTTTGGCTATTGTCCACTTCTGAATGCTCGATTTCTGACAAACGCCTGGTCACTTGTTCCAAGAGACTTCTCTCGCTCCTCACGTGTTTCTTGACTTGTTGCAGGTAGTTTTCAAATGGAAAACAGGAAATGTAATTTAAGGACCAGTTGAAGTGTCTGGCATCCTCTTGGAGATGAATTAGTGCATGTACATTGTATACAGGAAAGGTCTTGCCATACAGGTCAGCACAGCACATGACAAAATGTTTGACTAGTTCATGAGAATATTGGAGATAGGCATTTCGAATCCGCTCATCTGACTCCAGCATTATCGACATGGATACCGTCAAGGACAAGAAGTGTTTTTTTCAGGCGACAACACAGTTTTCAAAACCACAGGACCTGTGTACAGCAAAAACTGCCGTAGTTCAGTGGCTTTCCACCTATCAAGTTCATGCAAACCCCACGGTTATCAAGCAAATTCACTTGGCATCTTCCCTCTCAGTGCAATTGGTTTTTGAGAAATTGCATCCTTTTGCCTCACAGATAAAAGACAGACTTTTGGGCCACAAGTTAAGTAAATTAACAGGCACCTAACTGGACTTCCGGTGGGCTTAGACCAAGATGGCGGCATAACTTGATTGCTCCACACAGCCTTGCAGAATTCAATATAAATCCCCTAGTTATATTTACTAGTTCAACAGCAACCATGTCAAAAACCGTGTCGAACAAGGAGAGTGATATTTTCAAACGTGCAAGAAGTTCGCAAAAACAGAGAAACGAGCCAACAACCGAGAACGAGGAGGAGGCTAGCATAGCTCAAACTGGCATAGCCGCCGTGCTCGCTTTCTTGAAAATGGGCTAAAAATAGTTTCATTTAGCCCAGTTATTTCCAAGACTCAACATTAAACTGTATGGACGCTACTATAGACGGATAACGTGGGTTTGTTTACACGTCGGGTAAATCAGCTGATGCCTTTTGAAGATAAGTATGTATCATAACTGTAACTCCTCCAACATAAAAATAACGAGTTGGAATGTCAGGGGGCTTCGGAAAATTACAAAGTTAACACAAGTTATGAGTAGGATTAGACATCTCAATTCTAAAATCATATTTTTGCAGGAAACCCACATGACAACTGCAGACTTAAAGCGTGTACAGAGCAGATGGCCTGGCCAAGTAATATATGCATGTTATAATAATTATGCAAGGGGAGTACTTATCCTTATTCACCGGACAATACCATTGCAGATTGTTAAAACTATCCGAGACTCAGGTGGAAGATATGTTATCGTCCAATGCAATATCTTATCAATGACATGGAACCTAGTTAGTATTTATGGTCCCAATAAGGATAACCCCAGTTTCTTTAGGAATATATTTCTTGAATAGCTACCATGAACGGATATTTTGTTTTAGGAGGGGACTTAAATTGTGCTTTAAATCCAACAATAGATCGTTCAACGGGCTGTGACACGGGTAAAACACAAACTAGAGAACTACTTAAACACTTTATAGAGGATCTTAATCTAGTTGACGTCTGGAGAGAACGGAATCCTGATAAAAATCATTACTCCTGTTATACAAGTACACACAAATCACCCACGATGCACCAGGCTGAGCGGCTGCCTGTGGAGGCTCGATGATGGAGGATTTGGCGTCACCTTTCAACATAGAATATTTAATTATTTCCAGGGAACTCTTACCCAAGGTTTGCGAATGCTGGTATGATGGTATCGTGATAAGTGACCATGCTGCTGTATCACTCAAAATCCAAATCGACAAAATTGTCCATAGCCCACCTAATTGGAGAATCCAGGCGAGATGGCTGCAAGACCACGCTTTTGTTGACACTATTGACTCAAAAGTTGACAGCTTCTTTGCACTAAATACTGATGAAACTAGTGCTTGTGCCAGATGGGAAGCATTTAAGGCGTTCATCAGGGGAGAGATTATTAGTTACATCAGCTATAAAACAAAACACTATAAATTGGAAAGGGTACATTTGGAAAATCAAATCAAAACGTTGGAAAATGACCTGTATGTAAAAGATGATGATTTAAAACAAAAGGAATTGCTTATATTAAGAGCTAAATATAATAAAATGTCCACAGATGAAAGTGCCAAAAGTTTAATGTGGTTGAAGAAAACCTACCATGATCAAGGAGAGAAGGCTGGAAAACTTTTAGCTTGGAGAATCAAAAAACAACAAACTGACCGAGCAATAAATAGTTTTAGGACACCGCAAGGGGATTTAACGATAGACCCGCTGGAAATAAATACATGCTTCAAAGATTTTTATGAATCCTTATATAGAAATATATATATATATAGAAAATCAATGTGATTTTTGAGCGGGGCTGTTGAGGTAACAGTCCCGCCCACAGCCGGTTCCGGAAGTAAAAATGCAATTAATTTTCTCCTTTCTTTAACTGTCTATGATTTCTTTAACTGTCACTGTGGATAGGCTACCATGAAATTATTTTCTGAACTCTAATTTCCCACATATCGCATTTCCAAATAAATAAACAGATACATGCAAAAATACATATATGCTTGATTAGGCTACTTAAAACTAATAAACGTTAAAGAAAAAGGGAAAAATGTAAAAATAACAAAAACAAAAAAAAACATGGTATACTGAATAAATAAATAGCATACACGTAATAAATCGTGTTTGTTTATAAATCATCTGTATTCATATGAATTAATCATGTTGACAACAACAATGTTGATATTTGTAAATAAAAAAAATTACATTTATTAATAATTTCCTGCACCTGTCGTAGACAAAGTCAAAGGTCAAATGTTGAACGTCAATATGATGTCCAAGTTGGGTCATGGTTGGACGACCAAATAATGGACCTAGTTTGGACGTCGAATAGATGTCCAGAATTGGTCGTGGACCGACGGACCCAATATAGACATGATCTACACGTCTATCCGATGTCCAATGTTTAGTGGGTAAATACAATTATAAACCTGAAAATGAGCATAATATGGCCATTTTAAGTCATAACGAGAGTCATAGCTTACCCTAGACAGATTTATTATACACTGAGATGTCTCTTTCACCATTTTACCAAGTATGTAGTCCAAGGGTTTAACACTTTGATTGCTGCATAAAGTGTTTTTTTCATATTACGAGCCTATGGTGAAAGGGTTACTCATAGAACATTAATCGGCAACTATTTTACTTATTTATTTTAATCAGTTAACTTAAAAAGGTTTATGAACATATTCGTTATAGTGTTTAACATGTTTTAGTGTAATTTTCTAAAAAAAGTAACTGTGTGCACATCCCACCTTCTGGCAGGTGCAGGACAAATGAAAATACTTAAAACGAAAATAATATAATGTCCGCAACACTGCTTTAAACTCCCATATTTAATATAAAAATGCAACGTTTCGACCCAGCTGGGTCTTCTTCAGGCAAATGGTGAACACATTTGATGAAGGGATATATGTAGGGCTCACATTCAGCTGACACACCATCTGGCTTCAATTAGCCTGATTAGGTGTGAGCTACCCAAAAGGCCCCGCCCAGACATTTTCATAGACTTTTTCACCATATACATCCCAAAAGAGAGGGGGGGGGGTGCTTTTTAAAATACAATATATCCAAAGAGACACATGATATTACCATGCACAGAACTAGAGAAAAAGGGAAAAAGAAAAAAAAATTCTTTTTCCCATTTTTTTCTTTTTCCCTTTTTTTTTTTTTTTCTTTTTCCCTTTTTCTCTAGTTCTGTGCATGGTAATATCATGTGTCTCTTTGGATATATTTAATAGAAAAAAACCCCTCTCTTTTGGGATGTATAGGTGAAAAAGTCTATGAAAATGTCATGGGTGGGGCCTTTTGGGTAGCTCACACCTAATCAGGCTAATTGATGGTCAAGATGTGTGGTGGGAGTTAAGTGGCCTAAAATATCCCTTCATCAAATGTGTTCACCATTTGGGAAAGCTGGTATTTTATTATATTAAATATGGGAGTTTAGCGGCAGTGTTCTTGGATGTATTATTTTCGTTTTTAGTGTAATTTTCTACCACCAAAAAAAAATCAAGTCCAGGCACTCATGGTTGGTGACAAAAAGTAATAAAAAGGCCTTTATTAAATAGGACAAGAAATTAAAAATACACTGTGTGTTGGCTTGAGCCTTCCTCAGGGTGTAGTGACACAAAGGAAACATCAGAGTGATTATAGCTTGCAGGTGTGTATAGGTGAGAGCATGATATGCTCACCCTGGACTCCAGGGGTATAACACCACAAACCCAATACACAACACATAGTACAAAATGCAGCACTTAGGCCCCCATCTTCAATCAAGCAAAATGCAGAGTACAGCCAGCAAAATATGGCAACATATACTTCAGTGTTTTTAGAAACTTATAATTGATGAATTACAAAAAAAATTGTTACACATGAATTTAAGTTTTTCTTATGAATCGTTTCTGCTTTCTGATTAATTCAGCATAGCATAGAGTTTCTTTCAGAGCTCAGTTTCAGACTTTAAGTTTAATATTTTAGTCTTAGTCTCAGAGCCTCAGTTCTTACTTGAATATAAAAGTTTATTACAACACAAATCTGATATCACAGAAACTCTCGGTATAGCTCGTATCCATGGACACAGATTTACCAAAAACTTAAAAACATCACATTCACTCAGCTTTATACATTGTATCCTCGGGAAAGAGAGTCAGCTGGAATCATGGTGTTTCTAGTTAAACAGTTTAAATGTTGATAATCAAAGAGATGAAATCAGACAAATTAATGTTTAGTGTTTGAGTCTGAGACAGATCTGCTTTACAATGCAGGTGAACAGACTGAACTTTGATTTCAGCAGCTGATCTTCAGTCAGTGTTTCTGTCCACAGGAGAGACTCTCAGTCTTGCAGAGGACACAGAGACACTGAGGACCAAGACCATACCATAAACCCAGGATAAAGAGGTTGAGTGATTGTGGTGTTGAAGGTGTGGAGGTGGATCAGTGAGTCAGAGGAGACTGTATAGAAGGACAGAGTGCCAGCAGGACAGTCCACATACACTGGGAGGAGGAAGTGAGGACTGTTTCTCTGTTATTGTGCCTGACAGAGTAACCATCATAATCAGAGCAAATCAGACTCCAGGAATGATCATTCCATCCAAACCTACAGTCAGTACTGCCTCCTCTCCTTCTGATTCCTCTGTAACTCACTGATATATCAATATCTCCTGTCCTCTCGACCTCCCAGTAACAGCGACCAGTCAGACCATTTCTACATAGCAGCTGAGGACAGGAGTCAAATCTGTCTGGATGATCAAGATATGACTGATCCTCCTCCACATATGTCACTTTCCTATTGTTATCAGACAGTTTGAGTCTTCTGTGTACTGTGTTTGTGTCCAGTTCAAGTTCACAGACATCTGATGGAGAGAACAAGACACAATACAGCTGCAAGTTATCATCTGTTATACAATGGTCTGGGTGAATCCTCGATTCTGATTGGCTACTAAAGGAGATCTGTTGAAACTGACTGTTTACTGTTCAAAATGAATGTGCTCTGACCTCGTCCTCTGAACACCACAGGATGGCGCTAACACACATTAAGCTGCAAGAAGTAAGTTTTAGTGCCCCTCTGAACTGACTTTGTCTCACAGCGAATAACGTTATCTCACATCCCATTCCCATTCTTATTCCCATCAGATTCTTATGCAATGCAAAAATAATTCCCTTTCTGTATAGGCAATGGAAATTAATTTAAATAATTAAGCCTCTATGTAAAATATTGTCACTGCCATAACGGCTTCTTATTGTGTTAGTGTTAGTTGATGTGTTTGGTTTATGATGGCAGCCTTTGTAAATTACTTTGATATTAAAGCATTTTGAGTACTGTAGTTTGATATTAAGGTAAATTGAGTAACTTAGTTCATTTGGTTAGTTATGAATATGTCTAATTGTATCCTAAGAATGTGAAGCATACTTATTGTTGGATTGTATTTTATAGGCACTAACTTTGTACTCCCATTTCTGTTTGCAGAGCCTCAGGTTCACAGGTTTAGCCTGAAGTGAATAAGTACTGTGTGCATTGCTGTGCCTTCAAGCTAACACAATAAAGTTCAGTAAACTGATACTGGGGTCCTGTCAAATGCATTCTGACCGATGTACCGAAGCTAATGTTCATACCAAGAATCAGCAAATACAGTTCATTAAACATCCTCCAGTTTAGTGACAGTCAAAAGAAACAAAGTTAGCTTTCTGTTGTCTAGACTATTGATTGATTGATTGATTGATTCTAACATCTTTCCAGGCACAGTGACAGAAAACAGATCTTGACTGAAACTGGTGAAATTATCATCATACTTCAGTCAAGAAAATGTAAAGATCTAGTGTAACATGCGGCTGAGTTCTTATGAATCAAACTTTAAACACACTCACACTTCCTCAGACCAGGTCTCAACCACCGCAGTCCACCATTCATCCTGCAGGAAGAAAAAGTCAGAACAACTTCATACACCTTCAGTCAGATCCTCCATTAAACATGAATCATGACAGAGAAACAATGGGAGAGCTGCTGCCGTCTGTCCAGTTTGCATTTCAACATCCACTTATCCACTGTGGGAGTGAACATGTGGCTCCTGTATGTGCGTCCAGTTCCACAATAATTGAGATTAATAAAACAGTATCAACGTACGGTTCATGCAACTTTATAATACTGAAAGCACAGTGTCTGCATATCTCTGTCTTTGTGCAAACACAGTTTTAGTCGTTAATCTTTGTACACAAGTACTTTTACTTTAATAACATTTCTTTAAAGTAACTGTACTTGAGTACAATATTCTGGTACTCTTTACACCTCTTTCCACCTCACCCAGTGGAGAGTTATGGTCAGGTAAACATGGACCTCTGGGTCCTGACGTCATTCATCTGCATGTACAAACCAACTTTCCCTTTAGTTACCAGCTAACACTAGCTTTGGTTGACAAGGTGCTAATGAAGACTGAAAAAGATCTTTTATGGGACCAAACTGTTTCAATCAACTTTGATTAAATGAAACCTGATAGGCAGCTCATCCTCCCTACCTGTATACAGAAGGAACTTAAAAGAAATAATGTGCTCAGGAAGAACGAGGTTGTAATTATTTGAAATGTTCTTTTTGACTAGGAAGAATTGAATTATGGATATATGTAATATATATCCAGTCAGCTATTAAATGATAAAACAGCTTGCCATAGTGAAAACCCTGTATAGATCCTGAATCTCTCAGACTAGAGGACTGAGCTTCACAGCTTACAGCCACTCAGCCAAAAAAGGATAAGATAATAAATAATATATGAAGTAAATAACAGTTCAGAGTGTTATCATTTTACAAACACAATCAGCAGTACACTAACCTGAGAGTTTCCAGTCTACAGTGTGGACTCTTCAGTCCAGCCGACAGCTGCTTCACTCCTGAATCCTGCAGGTCGTTGTTACTCAGGTCCAGCTCTCTCAGACTAGAGGACTGGGAGCTGAGAACTGAGGACAGAGCTTCACAGCTTGTCTCTGGCAGCGTACAGACACTCAGTCTGAAGAGGAATCAGCAAAACATAAGAAAACAATTTCAAACAATGTTTTTTTAATAAGGAAGATATCACATTTAACCCATAAGAACCCAACCTATTCCCCCTTAAAGGAAAATTATGGGGGGCACACCACAGACTAAATAGACCACATAGAACACATTTCTGAGATTTTCTTTTAAATAACCCCCTGTAATGTCAGGGATCTGAAATGTTACATATATATTCGGGTGTTTAGAGTCATTTTTAAAAATTGATCATCATAAGTTTTATTATTGTAACACAGGCGTCACATTAGGTTTTCCGTGACTCTTTTATGGTTAAAAACCTAAAGTGACAAATATGCCAAAATTATATTTACCTAATGTGTTTTATATCAATTTGTTCAACAAATGTGGACAGAACAGGTTAATTGTAATATATGACGTGTTGTGTGTATGTAATGTAAGCATTAGAAACTTTAAATGACTAGAATCTTACCTTAGAAACAAAAAACAATGCTTTTAAAAATTGGCTAGTTCTGTCAAATCTGTTGACCATGCATACAGCCATTTTGGAAATGTTGTCATGGAAACACAAATTGACAAACTGTCAAATGACCGCTACCAGGATGTTTCATCAGTGTCACTTAGGGGCTTCATGAGTTAAAATCAAGGATAAAGCTGAATGAGAAACTTTGCAGAACATTTAAAGAGTGTGTGACACGTGTGTCACAGTGGGTCCTTATGGGTGAGAGACGTACCCTCAGAGTAAAACATTGATTGTGATTATGTGAGAATGACTGATTGTTATTTTGCTCTGTTGCAGAACCAGTAAAGTTGCACTTGTTTGTCGTTCTTCTCATAGATAGTGCAAACAGCTGAATATTTCTACATTGACTTATGACTAACTGTCAGAGTGGAAATGAGGCTCTTTTATGAGTGCCCAGCTTCATTAATAAAACAGAATCAGCAATAAGTATAACTTAAGGGGTCATGTTGATGATGTTGTTCACCTTTTAAAAATGTATTGCAGTAACTTTTACTAAGAGTTAGGGCATCACAATATATTGTTTTTTTTTATCGTCATTGCAATATCAACTGGTGCAATATATAAATCACGAAAGGTTGCGACATATCGCACAAGACACTCAGTGATGTTTTGTGTTAGCTGAAAGAAAAAAGCTAGAAAACTGCACTTTTAAATGTAACTCATTCTTTTTTAGTGGTTCCAATTTATATTCAATTCAATGTTCAATTTGTTCCATAGAAGAATGTTTGAAATTGTTTCCTTTCATTTGTTTTAAATTCAATAAGTCAATTGTTGTATTTTAGAAGAACACTGTGTTGGGACCGAGCAGTGTGGTTAAACACTGTCTTTTAAACAAAGGCCTCATGGCATGGGCCCTCTAAGACAAAGGGAACCACATGTACCACATGCAGGCCTGAGTGCCATCTTAAACAAAGAGTGCGGCCTACATGGAAACTCGGAGGCCTGGGGGGTCACACCTACATGTACATATATCCCTTTTCAGACCGTTTCAGATTTTCCAATGTGTGTATATGTACGGAATGCTGAGAGCCAGAGGGGAGGACAGAGGGGGGAACTGCTGTACGATTTTCTGAAATTTTTCCAAACAAATTGCTCTCTCCCCTACAGTTTTCACTCTTCATACATCATGGTTGGTCAAAATGTAGGAAGTGTTGTGCCGGTCGCAGACATGCAACTATGGAATCCACCGGACATAAACTTTTGGCTCTGTTCGCACCAACGGCCGATAGAAACAATGAAAAAAAATATCTGGAAGGACACAGACGGTTCCCTGTTTGTTACCTGCTCTGTGTCGCATATATTTAACACCACAAACAGAAACCACATCAATTCGTTCGCCAGACTTTTATCTCTCTTGTGATGATGCCGTTTGGACCTACGGTTTTTGAATTACAGAACAAACTGGAGAGGAATATTTATCATTAAATGGACATGTTTGACCCATTAAAGATACTGTCTCCCCCTCCCTCCTCTACTCCCTCACTGCAGAAATCACCATAGCAACAAGTTCTCACACACACACCTCCTATCATGGAGACTCTTTACTGTAGGCCGTGTTGTCCTCTCTTTTCAAGACGTGTCAAAGAGCAGATTTACTGTTAGCCAGTGTTATTCGGAGTAGTAGGCACACTGTCAAAATTTCTTGCGGAATTTTCTAGTTTGTATCTGTTATAGTAACAGCTGGATGAACAGGTAAGTACTTGAATTTCACCCTTCCCGTTCACTTTATAAATATGAGATAAATTAATCACATGAAGTAAGATCTGTATTTTAAAAGGCAACACCACCTATGAGACTGTTTTCACAGTATAAGTATTGGTACCTCATTCCAGGGTGGTGCCCCGTTTTGATTGTCAATTTGGTAAAGTTATGAATACACATATTCATAACTTTACTAATATTGATAAAACATCTTTGATAAATTGCCAATAATTGAATATGTACCTTTACCAATTCCCAACAACTGCAACCAGCAGAACGACATAAGTAACAAACACTTTAATATCTGTTTATTTATGGCAAGTAATATCTTTATTGCGATATTCAACGTTATCACATATCATATATTTTCCCTCATACTGTGCAGCCCTACATAGAGTACATTTATACTGACCTACTTTTCATTTTGAATTTAACTAAATTTGTACAAAAGTATTTTTATTTGAGTAAAATTTCTTTAAAGTAACAGTACTTTTACTTGAGTATAATATTCTAGTACTCTTTCCACCTCTGCCTGACTCATATATGCAGACACAAAGAAATCGATGCAGTCTCTTGTTCAAATACTTGTCCCCTTAAATATGGGGTCCAACCAAAATTCCTGCATAGTCCATTCAACATAGCTGTGAATACTCTCATGCTGAAGCTGAGGGTCTGCACCGTAAGCATGTAATCATTGTTTGATTTCAAATACAGTAATAAATTGAATTTATATAGCGCTTTTCAAAGACTCAAAGTTGCTTTACAGGGCAGGTAGATTATAGAAACAGAACAAAACAGAACAAAACAGAACAAAACAGAACAAAACAGAACAAAACAAGATTCAGGCCCAGATGAAAGGGGACGGGGGCGTGGGGCTACGGATATGCAGAGGTGAAGAGATGGGTCTTGAGGCGGGACTGGAAGATGGTGAGGGACTTAGAGGTGCGGATCTCTTGGGGGAGGGAGTTCCAGAGCCTGTGAGCTGCCCGGGAGAATGCTCTGTCCCCAATACTGCAGAGTTTGGACTTTTGGATGGAAAGGAGACCAGCTGATGTGGATCTGAGGGACCGTGAGGGTTGGTAGGGGGAGAGGAGGTCAGTGAGGTATGAGGGAGCCAGATGGTGGAGGGCTTTGTAGGTGAGGACCAGGATTTTGTAGGTGATCCGGTGGGAGATAGGAAGCCAGTGGAGTTGTTTTAGGACAGGAGTGACGTGGTGCCAGGATTTGGAGCGGGTGATGAGGCGGGAGGCTGAGTTCTGGACCAGTTGGAGTGGGTTGATGTTGGTAGAGCTGATGCCGAGGAGAGGTGAGTTGCAGTAGTCCAGTCGGGAGGAGATGAAGGCGTGAATGAGTCTTTCACCAGCGGGGGGTGTGTGAGAGAGTCTGATTTTGGCGATGTTGTGGAGGTGAAAGAAGGAGGTTTTAATGACTTGACAGATGTGAGGCTCAAGGGAGAGGGTAGAATCAAAGATAACGCCAAGGTTGCGGGCCTGGGGAGATGGGGAGACAATGGTGCCGTCGATGGTGAGAGTGGGGTTATTGGTTTTGCTGAGTGTAGATTTGGAGCCGATGAGGAGGAATTCTTTTTTGTCGCTGTTGAGTTTGAGGAAGTTGTGTTGCATCCAGGTTTTAATAGCTGATAGACACGAGTTGATGTGGGAGAGGGGAGGATTGTGGGGGGATTTGGTGCTGAGGTAGATCTGGGTGTCAACGGCATAACAGTGGAAGTCCAGGTTGAAGTGGCGGAGTATCTGACCAAGAGGGAGGATGTAGATGATGAAGAGGAGGGGGCCGAGTACGGAGCCTTGGGGAACACCTTGAGTGACTGTGGCAGAGGTGTGGTTATGGAGAGAGATGAAGTGGGATCTGTTGGAAAGGTAGGAGTGGAGCCAGCTGAGTGCAGTACCTTCGATACTGAGGTCTTTGAGTCTGGTGAGCAGGTCAAGGAGGATGAGGATGTTGAGGGAACCGGTGTCAGGAGAGGTGAAGAGGTCGTTGAAGACTTTGAGGAGAGCAGTTTCTGTGCTGTGGAGGGGGCGAAAACCAGATTGGACGGGTTCGAATTGGTTATTGGCATGAAGATGGGTTTGTAGTTGTGCGGCAACTATATGTTCCAGGGTTTTAAACAGAAAGGGGAGGTTGGATATTGGGCGGTGAGGGACAGTGAGGAGTTGAAGAGGTTAGTGAGGTAGGGGCATAGGACGGGGAGGCAGGATTTCAGGAGTGGAGTAGGGAGGGGGTCAAGGGAGCAGGTGGTGGGTTTGGAGGAGCTGATGAGTTAGCAGATTTCAGGAGGAGTGACCGGGTCAAACTGGGAGAGGAGGCAGTGAGGAGAAGGGGTCGGGTGAAGAGGTGTTAAAAGTGACAGTTTTTGTTTTGAGTGGGGCCAGAGTGTTGAGGGAGGTAGACAAAGTGGAGTTGAGGTGGTTTGTGAGGTCATCAGGAGAGGTGAGGGTTGAGTTCAGGTGGAGAGTGGTGGAGAGCAGGTCAGAGAGATGGTGGGGATCGATAGATTTGAGGTTGCGGAAGGTGATTTCTCTGAGGAGGCGGGGGTGTGGGGTTGGAGAAGGGATGGTGAAACGTATCAGTTTGTGATCAGAGAGGGGAAAGAGGCATGGATGGAGGTCAAGCACTGGTTGGTTTGTGGAGCAGACCAGGTCAAGGATGTGTCCTTTTTCATGGGTGGGGAATGTGACATGTTGGGTGAGGGAGAAGTCCATTTGGATGTTTAAGTCACCAAGTAGCAGCAGACGTGGAGAGAGAGATGAGGCTAGTGTGAGGAGTTCAGTAAAATCAGAGAGGAAGGAGGGATTTGGTTTAGGTGGCTGGTAAATGAGGATGACTGTCATGGAGGAAAGAGCTTTGAAGGCAAGAAATTCAAACGATGATATTGAGGGGAGGGTGAGTTCTGTGATCCGGAAGTTCTGATTGAAAATAACGGCGAGCCCACCTCCACGGCGGGAGGGGCAGGGTTTGCAGATGTAGTTGTAGCCAAGGGGGGATGCTTGGTTGAGGCAGAAGAAGTCATTGGGTTGTTGCCAGGTTTCAGTGAGCAGAAGGAAGTCGAGAGTGTTGTCGAGGATGAGTTCATGGAGGGCAGGGGCTTTATTGTTGAGTGATCGTGTGTTGAGGAGGGCAAAGTTGGCATGGTGAGAGGGTGGTGGGATGGGGGCAGGCTGGAGAGATCTGAGGTTGTCCCGGTTAGCAGTGCGTGTGGTCGGTGGGGTGTGGGGTTTTTTTTTTTTGTGTATTGAGCAGTATTTTATATTTATGTGAATTGTGTTGGATTTTATTTATAATTTGTTTTTTAAGTGTGGGAAAGCACTGTAGTCCAGTCCAGGTTTTCTGTGCAGCCTAATGGTGCGTTCAGCCCTATGTGAGCCAGTGGGTGAAGCATTCTGATGACGTGGGACAGGTGTGACAGAGCGTGCAGGTGACCAGATGGATGTAATGGATTGTCCGTGGTGGAAGAAAACAAACTTGCGGCGAGAGCTTCTGTGGGGTCGACGTAGAAGTCCGAGCTGTCTGATGACTGGGATGCAGGATGGAATGGAGTAGTTGACAAGTTCGACCAGTTGCAGAGTTGAATATTTGATCATGATGCCGAGCGGAGGGACTGAGAGCTCCGTAATAGCGGTTAGCCGTGGGCTAGGAGCACAGAGGTGGATGAATGATGTGAGTACCAGAATTATCCACGGCATGACAGGAGGAGATGAAAGTCCAGTATCGGTCACGGCTCGCGTCTGGTGGAGGTTGCCTGTGAGAAGGAGGTCAATAATCGGGTTAGCCGCTGTAGCAGCTAGGATTAGCCGCCACGCGTTTGGTAAACGGGGGCAGCCAGCTAGTGGCTAACCGAAGAGGCGAGAGTCCGGTCGAGGAGCCCAGGCGGCTTCGGGAACCTGCAGAGAGGGTGTCCAGAGGTACAGAGACTTTCCAGAGGTAGAGGAACAGGAAAAACACAAGAAAATAGCAGAATAGCAGATGGAGAAGCGGCAAACAAACAACGCCAGCATCCTCTCATGTTGATGCACGTCGATCAAATGCAGTGCCAAAATAACAAAATGTTGTCATTGTCCAAATACACTTGGACCTAACTGTATATCCAAGTCAAGTTTATGTGCTGTGAACCAAGACATTACAATGTTGACAAGCTCCAAGATCATCTCTCTCAGACTAGAGGACTTCTAAACCTCATTCACTCTTTTAATATTGTTTAGTCAGTCCACTAAATAATTACAATACAAAGAAAATAACATCTCAGAACACTAACCTGAGAGTTTCCAGTCTGCAGTGTGGACTCTTCAGTCCAGCCGACAGCTGCTTCACTCCTGAATCCTGCAGGTTGTTGTTACTCAGGTCCAGCTCTCTCAGACTAGAGGACTGGGAGCTGAGAACTGAGGACAGAGCTTCACAGATTCTCTCTGACAGGTTACAACCACTGAACCTAAAAAAGATATTCAGACAGTCCATTTAATAATTGAAAAATTAAGAAAAAAAAGAGCTTAGGTTGTAATTTTTTTTTAATAAAAGTAGAATAACCTGAGAGTTTTCAGTCTGCAATGTGGACTCTTCAGTCCAGCCAACAGCTGATTCACTCCTGAATCCTGCATCTCGTTGTTACTCAGGTCCAGCTCTGTCAGACTAGAGGACTGGGAGCTGAGAACTGAGGACAGAGCTTCACAGCTTCTCTCTGACAGGTTACAGCCACTCAGCCTGAAGAGGAATCAGCAATACATAAGAAGACAATTACAAACAATGGTTGTTTTAATAAGGGAGACATCTGATTTAAGGTGAGAGTTCGTAACCTCAGAGTAAAACATTGTTTGTGATTCTGTGAGAATAACTGATCGTTATTTTTGCTCTGTTGCAGAACCTCGCTAGTCAGTGAAGTTGCAATTGTTTGTAGTTCTTCTCATTGACAGTGAAACAGATGCAAAAAGCTGAGCATTTCTACATTCATTTATGACTAACTGTCAGAGTGGAAGTGAGTCTCTTTTATGTGCGTCCAGCTCCATTAATAAAACAGAATCAGCCATAGATACAACGTAAGGGGTCATATTGATGATGTTGTTCACCTTTTAAACATTTAACGCAGTAACGCTTACTCAGACTACATTTATACTGACCTACTTTATACTTTGGATTTAACTACATTTGTACAAATGTATTTTAACTTGAGTAACATGTCTTTAAAGTAACAGTACCTTTACTTGAGTACAATATTCTAGTACTCTTTCCACCTCTGCCTGACTCATACATGCAAACACAAAGAAACAGATGCATAGCCTCTTGTCCAAATACTTGTCCCCTTAAATATGGGGTCCAACTATAATTCCTGCAAAGTCCATTCAACATAGCTGTGAATACTCTCATGTCAAAGCTGAGAGTAAGCAGATAATCATTGTTTGATTTTAAATCCAGAGCCAAAATAACAAAATGTTGTCATTGTGCAAATACACTTGGACCTAACTGTATATCCAAGTCACGTTTATGTGCTTAGAACCAAGACATTACAATGTTGACAAGCTTCTGATCTGAGAGGACTTCTAAACCTCATTCACTCTTTTAATTTTGTTTAGTCAGTTCACTAAATAATTAACATTTAAAGAAAATAACATCTCAGAATAACTGAACACTAACCTGAGAGTTTCCAGTCCGCAGTGCGGACTCTTCAGTCCAGCCGACAGAAGTACAGAGCTTTGTTGGAGGCTTTGACTACTGGTAGCAGCCTCAGAAGGGCCTCCTCTGAAGCAGAGTATTTCTTCAGGTCAAACACTTGCAGGTTGTTGTTACTCAGGTCCAGCTCTCTCAGACAAAAGGACGGGGAGAAGAGGAATGACGACAGAGCTTCACAGCTTCTCTCTGACACGTTGCAGCCACTGAGCCTAAAAAGGATATTCAGCCAGTCCATTTAATAATGATGAATTAAGAAAAAAAGAGCTTACTTTTTTTTAATGAAGGTAGAATAACCTGAGAGTTTCCAGTCTGCAGTGTGGACTCTTCAGTCCAGCCGACAGCTGCCTCACTCCTGAATCCTGCAGGTCATTGTTACTCAGGTCCAGCTCTGTCAGACTAGAGGACTGGGAGCTGAGAACTGAGGACAGAGCTTCACAGCTTATCTCCGACAGTTTACAGCCATTCAGTCTGAAGAGGAATCAGCAATACATAAGAAAACAATTACAAACAATGTATATTTTCTTCTGAATTAAGAAAAACTCAATTTGATCTGGATAGTTGCTTGTGCATGTACAGAGCTTTGTTGGAGGCTTTGACCACTGGCAGCAGCCTCAGAAGAGCCTCCTCTGAAGCAGAGTATTTTTTCAGGTCAAACACGTCCAGATGTTTTTCTGATGACAGTAAGATGAAGACCAGAGCTGACCACTGAGCAGGAGACAGTTTATCTTGGAGAGACTTCCTGAACTCAGGGAGTGTTGGATCTGCTCCACTAGAGAATGATCATTCAGTTCATTCAGACAGTGGAACAGATTGATGCTTCTCTCTGCAGACTGAGTCTCACTGATCTTCTTCTTGATGTACTCAACTGTTTTCTGATTGGTCTGTGAGCTACTTCCTGTCTCTGTCAGCAAACCCCGTAAGAGAGTCTGATTGGTCTGCAGTGAAACACCCAGGAGGAAGCGGAGGAACAAGTCCAGGTGTCCATTGGGACTCTGTAAGGCCTTGTCCACAGCACTCTGGTAGAAACATGTTGATTTGTCTCTGAACACTTCAGACCACCGGGAGGTTCTTTGTTCTTCTGCCAGCAGGTTGACTCCAGAGTTGATGAATGTCAGATGGAGATGGAGAGCAGCCAGAAACTCCTGAACACTCAGATGGATGAAGCAGAACACCTTGTCCTGATACAGTCCTCTCTCCTCTTTAAAGATCTGTGTGAACACTCCTGAGTACACTGAGGCTGCTCTGATATCGATGTCACACTCTGTCAGGTCTGATTCATAGAAGATCAGGTTGCCTTTCTGCAGCTGCTCAAAAGCCAGTTTTCCCAGAGACTCCATCATCTTCCTGCTCTCTGGGCTCCAGTGTGGATCTGTCTCAGCTCCTCTGTCATACTTGATGTTTTTCACTTTGGACTGAACTACCAGGAAGTGGATGTACATCTCAGTCAGGGTCTTGGGCAGCTCTCCTCCCTCTCTGGTCTTCAACACGTCCTCCAGAACTGTAGCAGTGATCCAGCAGAAGACTGGGATGTGGCACATGATGTGGAGGTTTCGTGATGTCTTGATGTGGGAGATGATTCTGCTGGCCTGCTCCTCATCTCTGAATCTCTTCCTGAAGTACTCCTCCTTCTGTGGGTCACTGAACCCTCTGACCTCTGTCATCATGTCAACACACTCAGGAGGGATCTGATTGGCTGCTGCAGGTCGTGTGGTTATCCAGAGGCGAGCAGAGGGAAGCAGTTTCCCCCTGATGAGGTTTGTCAGCAGCACATCCACTGAGGTGGACTTTGTAACATCAGTCAGGATCTCAGTGTTGTGGAAGTCCAGAGGAAGTCGACACTCATCCAGCCCGTCAAAGATGAACACGACCTTTCCAAACCTGCAGATTCCTGCTTCTTTGGTTTCACTAAAGAAGAGATCAACAAGTTCCACCAAGCTGTACTTTTCTTCTTTCAGCACATTCAGCTCTCTGAAAGTGAATGGAAATGTGAACTGAATTTGCTGGTTGGCTTTGTCTTCAGCCCAGTCCAGAGTGAACTTCTGTGTTAAGACTGTTTTCCCGATGCCAGCCACTCCCTTTGTCATCACTGTTCTGATTGGTTCATCTCTTCCAGGCTTCCAGGCTTTAAATATGTCTTCTTGTCTGATTCTTGTTTCTGGTCTGTCTCGTTTCCTGGATGCTGTTTCAATCTGTCTGAGCTCATGTTCATTATTGACCTCTGCAGTCCCTCCTTTTATGATGTAGATCTCTGTGAACATCTGATTCAGAAGGGTTGGGTGTCCTGCTTTAGCAGTCCCCTCAAACACACACTGGAATTTCTTCTGCAGCTTAGATTTGAGTTTCTGCTTACCAACTGCAGCAGGACTTCCTGAATAAACACAAAACAAAGAAGATCAATACGTCAAAGAACATTTGTCAACATTTCCTCAGCGAATGAGTAAATTAATATATTTTGGTCCATCTTTTGAGACATTAGTAAACATCCCATTTATCCAGCATGTTAAATCTTTAGAGAAATCCTCTTACTGCTCTGCAGACGGTCAGCCAGCTCCTCCTGCTTCATTCTCCTCAGGAAGTGCAGCGTGATCTTCAGAAATGCCTCTCTGCTGCTCCTCCTGTGCTCTTCATCCTCACTGTCCAACACCTCCTCATCCTCCCTCTGATTCTCTAAGCATTCTGGGTAATTTGGACTCAGAACCTTCTGGATCTTCTTCAGCTCATTCTTCACAAAAGTAACGATGTCCTCCTCCAGCAGCTGGAACAGAAGATTATATGGATGACAAATCAAAGTGAAATCATGGAAGCAAACCTCAGATCTATGGACAGACTGAAAATCCACTGGTCTAAAAAGTGCAGCATGGAGATGATTGTGAAGAGAATAGATGTAAAAGTAGCTGTTGTACATGTACAGACCATAAATATGGAGTCCAGCTGTGTTTGATGCTGCTGGGCAGACTGACCACTGGGAATCTCTGAGCTCTCCTGGTCCACTCTGTGGAGAAATCAGGAATAATTAGCTCACAATTTGTCTGTCCACACTGAGACAAACACAAGGTAAAGGTCCATGAAATTATATTGGGATGATAACAGTGTATCAGAGGTCTCCCTGTAGTAGTAAACGTTTACTAGTCCTGCTGATTATCAATTTGAAATCCTCACCTTTGATCAACAGAGTGACGTTGATCTTTACCCATAACCCTAATCCTCTTCATGGAAACACAGCTGGGTTCAGGTTCTTCCAGATTCCTCCAGATAGAAACACAATATATATTCTGCACTGCACCCACAACACACTGAGACAAAACCAGTCAGTGGTTAAAAACACCTACTGTACAGTATATTTGTATCCATGTAGTTGTTGTTAACATTCTGTATGATCAATGATCAATATTTAATTCAGACATGCTTCAATATATATTTTAAAGCTGTATTCAGTGCAGTGTGCAGAACAGGCTTGAATATGATGCTGTGGGGTGATGATAGTGGTGGAATAGTAATGCTAATGTCTAAGTTACAGTGGTCATCTGTTGTCTAACAGTTTGGACTTGCGTGAAAAACCTGTGCTCAGCCTTTTTAGATAGATAGATAGATCCTTTATTAATCCTATACAGGAAATCACAGTGCCACAGCAGCTTCAAGACAAACATAAAACTACACATTTCCGGGCTTCCGGTTATGGCATCAAGCTGAACGGCAGCACTTCTACCCGCTCGGTCGCTGAACTTCAGATAATTGCTTCAAAACCACCCAACTGCTATCCTATAACTACTTAAAGTCAACCTAATTTCATTATAAGTTAAACATGCCCAGGGGAACATCAGGGAACAAGCCTAAGAAATTGCTCAACTCTCTAGACTTTCAAGCTAGCGAGGAAAGTGTGAATGACGTAAATAGCGCCGATATTATGCAAGCCATTAAAGGGGTGATAGAATGCAAAACCGATTTTACCCTGTCATAGTTGAATAACGACAGTTCGGTGGATAAATAGGACATACATAGAAGCTCAAAATCCCATTGACACCCCTTTACTATTAAAATCTAATTTTTTGAAACTGCCGCTGAAAACGGGCGGATCTCAACAAAGCTGGAAGTTGACGTCAACCTCCTCCGGAGTTTAGTGCCGGTGTTGGTGCTGCCTGGGTTGCTACATCGCCGCCCTGACCGCAGTGTCAGCAAGCTTGTTACGCCCGCAATCTTTTACCGCAGCCCGCAGGTTCCAGTTAGTCTTATAATGGGTATGTGTGTTAAGTTATTTAAACAAACAATCGGGGAAATAAACGCCTCTTGTCCGCGAGTCTCATTGATAGAGCCGCGGTGAGATGGAGTCCATCAATGAGAGCTAGCTAGCCTCCTCCTAACTCTGACATTCACAAAAATACATTCAACTGAAATTGAATTGAAATTGAAATCCGAAGTCGGACAAGTGTTAGCTAAACTTTTTAAGACCTTGAGGAACCTGTAATATTCATGCTGTGACGAAATTCAAACTGTAAATATACTTTAGTTATGCGAAAGTGAGCAAGCTGCGATATTTCCCCATTGTAATGAATGGGACATATAGCAAGCAGCTGCTCGTCCTACAAAGACGCCTTACGTTCATAAAAATGCCTTAAAATCAAATCGGACACAACGGTTAGCTTTAAAAGACATTGGGGAATGATGTTGTATAAGTAGCGTGACGAAATTCAAACTGTAAATATAATTTAGTTATGGCGACAGTGTAGCTAGCTAGCTGTGGTATTTCCCCATTGTAATGAATGGGACATATAGCAAGCAGCTGCTCGTCCTCCAAAGACGCCTCGCGTTCATAAAAATGCCTTAAAATCAAATCGGACACAATGGTTAGCTTCAAAAGACATTGGGGAATGATGTTATATAAGTGGCGGGACGAAATTCAAACTGTAGAAATTTAGTTATGGCGACAGTGTAGCTAGCTAGCTGCGGTATTTCCCCATTGTAATGAATGGGACATATAGCAAGCAGCTGCGGGCCTCTACAAAGAGCGCCGGGGTTCATAAAAATGCCTTAAAATCAAATCGGACACAACGGTTAGCTTTATAAGACATTGGGGAATTATGTTGTATAAGTGGCGTGACGAAATTCAAACTGTAAATATAATTTAGTTATGGCGACAGTGTAGCTAGCTAGCTGTGGTATTTCCCCATTGTAATGAATGGGACATATAGCAAGCAGCTGCTCGTCCTCCAAAGACGCCTCGCGTTCATAAAAATGCCTTAAAATCAAATCGGACACAACGGTTAGCTTTATAAGACATTGGGGAATTATGTTGTATAAGTGGCGTGACGAAATTCAAACTGTAAATATAATTTAGTTATGGCGACAGTGTAGCTAGCTAGCGGCGGTATTTCCCCATTGTAATGAATGGGACATATAGCAAGCAGCTGCTCGGTCCTACAAAGACTGCGTTCATAAAAATGCCTTAAAATCAAATCGGACACAACGGTTAGCTTTATAAGACATTGGGGAATGATGTTGTATAAGTGGCGATCGAAATTCAAACTGTAAATATAATTTAGTTATGGCGACAGTGTAGCTAGCTAGCTGCGGTATTTCCCCATTGTAATGAATGGGACATATAGCAAGCAGCTGCTCGTCCTACAAAGACGCCTCGCGTTCATAAAAATGCCTTAAAATCAAATCGGACACAACGGTTAGCTTTATAAAACATTGGGGAATGATGTTATATAAGTGGTGTGACGAAATTCAAACTGTAAATATAATTTAGTTATGGCGAAAGTGTAGCTAGCTAGCTGCGGTATTTCCCCATTGTAATGAATGGGACATATAGCAAGTAGCTGCTCGTCCTACAAAGACGCCTCGCAGGCTGCCGCTTTCTCGTCAGACTGTGTGGAGCTCCTAAAGTCCGACACGTCTTACCAAATTTGCAATTAGCCAGCAATTTTTGTAAAACGGCCCATATTTGAGATTTATATAGTTGATTTCTCACTTAAAAAAGTCTCAGAAGTGAATTTGGTAATGAAACATTGCAGTGTCTGGAATATGAGATTCTGTCGCTTCTCTAATGTATGTGTATTGGGGTTACGCTCCAACCAATCAGCGGCGTCTCTAATGTGGTGCGATGGCAAGTCGCTCAACCAATCAGCGCGCAGCTCATCTAAATATTCATGACCATACCATATTTGGAAGAAAAGCTCTTGTTACAAATAGGGCCAAAACACAGGGATGCATAAGGGCCAATAAAATATCAACCAGCCCATTTTCAGCCCAACCAATGTTACATACCCCATTAGGAGACCATAAGGAACAGTGTGAAATAACCTATATAATCATTCTATCACCCCTTTAAATCCCTCAAACAGGAGTTTCATACAGAAATTAGCGGTGTGTTAACTGCTATCAAGGATGTACAGGCGAACATGCGGGAATGCAACGGGCGCATCACACAGGCTGAAGAACGGGTATCCTCAGCTGAGGATTCAATTAGTGGTCTGCAAACAAAAGTCAGTGCGCTGGAAGGAAAGGTGAAGTTTTTGGAAACAAAGACAGATGATCTGGAAAACAGAAGCCGCCACAATAACATGAGAATCGTGGGCATACCAAAGAAGGAGGAAGGGATGGATCCTTGCACCTTTATGGAAAAATGGTTTACCGATATCTATATATTATCTGAGTGTGCAGCCGCCGGTGATATTGGAGAGGGCTCACCGCATTACCGGATCGGCGCGCGTCCCGACCTCGTCCCATTGTGAAGTTTCAAAACTATCGAGACAAGGAGCGTGTTTGGAGAGCGTCAAGAGCAAAAGGCCAGCTGATCTACAAGAACAACAACATCTGGTTCCACCCGGACTTATCTGCTGAAGTATATAAACAACAGCGAGACTTCTATGAAGTGCGGCATAAGCTGAGAGAGAGGGGAGTTGAAAAACACAGGATGCTTTTTCCAGCCAAGTTGCTTGTGACCCACGGAGGACGCACACACACTTTCAACATGCCTGCTGCAGTCTACCAGTTTATTGCTGGTCTGGGAGAAGGCTCATAACGAAGCTATGGTGAATACCTCTTGTCTTTCATTACATTTTTCTGCTTCTCCCTCCCCTTCCTGCTCTCTCTTGGATGCGGCGGTGGGGGGTAATAATAACCTGGCTCGCTACTTTATTATGGAGGTAAGATACTAAGTTTTTGCTTGGTTTATGAGAGGCCTTTTTTATTTTTATTTTATTTATTTTTTACTTCTATGTGTAGGCTGTTTTTGATTTTCACACCTGCTTAAGAACTTTAAAGGCTAACATTTCTACACTCAAATGTCAGAACTGTAAAAACTATTTAGATAGGTAAGCTTGCATCTGGTGAGTAGTGGGCACAACACAGAAGGGAAAGAGAGAAGTAATATGGTGGGACTTGGTTTCTGTCTAGTTGGATGATGATTTCATGGGTGCAAAGGAAATGGCACTAAACTTTCTCCAACTTTCTTAAAGAATACTCTAAAAAAACAAAAGAAAGAAAAAAAAAAAAAATAAATAAATCCCTGCGGCAGGAGTGGGAGACATAAACGCAGGACGTCTGTGATGGTTGGAGGGGACACAGATCTACTGCGGGACTGCAATAACGAACTTGCAGTCAAGGCCCAGACCCCTTTATGGAGGATCTGGATAATCCTTCACTTCCTTGCAAAAAATGTTTTTTCACAGTCAACTCAAGTACATTGTATTGTTTTGTTTATGTTACTGCAAGGAAGACTCATATATTTATGGGTGAACAAATTGGAAGTCTGGATGCAGAATGTTATCATGTATATAGTTACAGTGTTCGTGTTAATGTTTTATTTTACAACATGGGATATGTATAACAATGGGCCTCAAGGTCACATAGAACTGCAAAGTGTAAAATGGTTTGCATACGTAAGCGTTAATGGATAGCATAAGAATAACTAGCTATAACGTTAAAGGCTTACATAGCCCCATGAAGAGGAAACAATCCCAATGAGCTTAAACATCTTAAATGTACAATAGCCTTTATACAAGAAAGCCACCTATCAGATTCTGAGCATATGAAACTTAAGACGTCATGGGACAACCAAGTGTATTTCTCATCTCATGGTTCAGGGAGAAGGTGGGGTGGCAAAATTGTTGCAGCTCGGTCAGTTTTGTTTACATTCAGAAATTAAAGATAAAGAGGGGAGATTTATTTTGGTGAACAGGTCCATTTATGGTGTGACTGTCTCTATGCTGAATATATACGCTCCAAATGATCCAAACAATCATACATTTTTTTATTTTTTAACTTTACTAGAAAAGTTGGTTTATGAACTTCTTCCTACTCCTTTTTGAACATGGGAATTTCTTATTTGAATTATTTATAATAATTTTGGTAGATTGTGCTGAGAAGTACATGTCCTTATTTATCTGTCATTTTAATTTTATGTATTAAATAATGTATGTATATATTTATATATATTTTATTTTTGTTACATGTTCAAATAATCTACTACTAAATTGTTTTGAAGAAAAAAAGGACTCATCCTGATTGGAGGCGATCTTAATTGCACTTTCTCAAATAGGATGGATAAAAATCCAACATAATTTGCCATGCCTTCAGGGGCCAGTAGGATTGTAAAGCAAATGACGGAGGATCTGGGTCTCATCGACGTATGGAGACATATACAGCTAAGAGACCGGGATTACACATTGTATTCAAACCCGCACTCCTCATATTCCTGGATTGATTATTTCTTTATCGCTAAATATGACTCTTACAGAGTCCTGGATTGTAAAACACATAACATAACATTATAGTTTGATTTGGGATTTAGGTAGGTGTTCTAACCCAAGCCTATGGCGTCTAAATGTTTCACTCCTAAATGAAAATGCATTTAAAGATCATATAAAGACATAATATGCTCAATACCTCCACTTTAATGACATGAGTGAGACGTCACCAGCGATCTTGTGGGAGGCGGCCAAGGTAGTTTTGAGGGGAAAGATAATCTCATTTGCATCAGCTAAAACGAGACTTAGAGAATTGAGAAATAAAAATCAACTATCTACAAATGATCTCAGTCAGCTTAATGAAGCCAGGAGGGCCTTGGGAGACTTGCTTACAAATAACACTAAGAGAAATTTAAGATTATTAAAACAGCGCTATTATGAGCATGGGAGTAGGGCTAGTAAATTATTAGCATTCCAACTTAAAAAACAGATGAGCCTAATTTTTAAAATTAAAAATAATGACCCAGATAAACCCTTTCTGTATAAACCGGATGAGATATCGGGAGCTTTTGCCACTTTCTATAAAAAACTGTACTCAAATATGGACCCATGCACAGAATTTGAAAAAATCGATGCCTACTTAGAGGGCATAAACCTGCCAAAGCTGTCAGAGGAAGACTCACAAGCTATAGATCGACCCATTACTAGAGAAGAAATTGTGGAAACAATCAAGGGGTTAAAAAAACAGCAAAAGTCCGGGCTCAGATGGATACTGTAACGAATTTTATAAAGCCTTTGTAGACGACATAAGCCCTATTTTAGAGAAAGCTTACGCTTATGCATTTGAAAAGGGGGAATTCTCACCAAATTGGAAAGAGACAATAATTTTGGTTATTCATAAGGAGGGAAAGGACCCTACAGTGTGCAGTTCATATAGACCCATAGCACTTCAAAATTATGACTGTAAAATATTGACCTCCATACTGACAAAGAGACTTAAATCGGTTATTACGACTCTAGTGCACCCAGCCCAGACAGGCTTTATTACTGGTTGCCAGCTGTCCAATAATATACGTCGGTTACTGAATGTTATGTCTTATGCTAAATCGAAACCAGTACCATGTATGGCACTGGCTCTGGACGCCGAAAAGGCATTCGCCCGTGTCTCCTGGCCTTTCCTTTTTAGAGTTTTAAGGAAATACGGTCTAGGTCCTGGATTTGTTAAATGGTCCAACTGTTGTGCTCATCTCCAAAAGTATCAGTAAGGGTAAACGGGTGTTTCTCACAAGAATTTCAGTTGGGGAGGGGTTGCAGGCAGGGGGACCCTCTTTCGCCTCTCCTTTTGCCCTCAGTATAGAACCCCTTGCACAGTTAATACGAGATAGCACAGATATTAGTGGTATTGAGGTGAGCAGAGAGGAACACAGGTTGTCGCTATATGCAGACGATGTAATTGTGTATATCTCAGACCCTACAAAGTCTGTCCCAAATTTAATGAAATGTACTGAGACCTTTGGATTTTACTCGGGTTACAAAATAAACGTGACTAAGACAGAAGCACTCCCCACTCCTCAACAATTTAGCTTCCCCACAGTTGAAATCTGCTTTCTCATTTAGGTGGCCCAGGGAGGGAATTAGGTATTTGGGAATAAATATACCCCCTGACCTTAGTTTATATCCAAGTAACTATATTAAATTAATAGATAAAATTAAGCATGATTTGAACACCTGGACTGCACTTCCTCTTACTTTAATAGGCAGGGTGGAAGCTGTTAGAATGAATGTTCTCCCAAGGCTCCTCTTTCTTTTTCAAACTCTACCAATCTCTCCACTTAAATCTACTTTTGGTCATATAGATTGTCTCATCTCAAGATTTATATGGCAGGGTAGGAGACCCAGAGTCAAATATAAAGTCTTACAACTAGCAAAAACTAATGGGAGTTTAAGCCTACCCAACTTGAAGCATTACTGGTTAGCATCACAACTATGTGCAATGATAGTGTGGTTATCAGATGACACAAGTACAAGATGGCTCAGGATGGAAAAAAGTTACAGTCCTGATATGCCTTTGGCAGAGATCCCCTTTAATAGGATTAAATCCACCAGAGATCTTTTGGGAGAATGGTCGAACACAACATGTGTAGCTTGGAAGGAAATACAACAAATGTTTAAGCTGACAGGCGATCTCTCCGTTTTGAGCTCAATTACTTACATTAGAGATTTTCTTCCCTTAAGACTTGATACAGGATTCAAAAATTGGAAACTTCTGAACCTTCATTATGTACACCAATTATTTAGTAATATCAACTTCAAATCATTCGATCAACTTGATAGGTTTGGTATGTGTGCATGCAAATGTTTGAATGTATCTTATCTATTCTAAGGAGTTTCTAGAGACCAGTCAGTTTAAGATGATATGGTCTCATAGTGAAGCCTAGCTTAGAATGTGTGAATCTATTATGAGTTTGGGTACAACTTTCACACAGAGGAATCGGAGCCAGGAATGTGAGAATCTATTAGGAGCATCGGCCATAAAAGGTGTAGTTTGAGAGTAAAACTTGTGCACTGAAATAGATGTCTCATGCTGTGTAAGCACAAAAAGAGTTTAAAAGATATTCACTATGATGTACATGTGGTTCATCCTTGGGCAGACGTGTCTGTATGCTCATGGTTGTCCCAGTGTCATGAAAGTTTGTTCACTGTTTGAATAAAGCTGCATTTGATTTGTAATCATCGGACTGGTCGTCATCTCTGAGGTCTCCTTACATCATTTCTGAATCTTCACCCGATATCATTTGGCGTCACTGAACACGTGCAGATTCAGCGAAAGGTGAGTAAATATTTATTCCTGTTGGATGGAATTTGCTCCCTTTTGTTGCATATCTGTAAAGGAACCGGGTGTGGGAATTGAAATGAGGGAGACATGATTTGGCTGTGAAATTATTAATTGGGTTATACTAAAATGGATGAAATTCCAAAATGTTTAAATGGTGTTTGAATTGTTGAAGCTGTTGCCATAATCAAATCTAACCTGTGACAAAGTGTTGGCCAACACGATTAGTTAGATTGTGAGTGAGGTTATTTGAATTTTCGGGTCGCTTTTAGCTGACAGTGGTAGGACCAACGTATGGTGAAGTGTTGAGGGACAGAAACGTATCTGTTATTTTCTTGTGATTCAGATAGGGATGAAAGAAGCCCTGGTGTGTTTGTGGCCCAAATATTACCGATGTCCCATGGTGGATGACATTGATTAATGCGTGATTTTGGTGCGGACTTCTCTGTGTGATTGGTGCTTCGTTTTGGATGAGGTTCAGTACACAGAGTCGAAATGAATGTGATGAGTTATTGTGACGCATAAGGCGTAAGTGAAGTTTTTGACGGGTCCAAAGCTGATTATTTTGGAGTGCCCTGTAGACAGTTGGAGACGAAGACAGGGGGTTCGGGTGCATGTTTAGTTAAGTTACACAGGAGTGAAATAGGGAGTTAGGAGTTGAATTTGATTAGGGACATAGCTGGTAAACAATTCAAAACTGACCATTATCCACTCCAGTTTCGAATCAAGTGCTGCGTATTTGATGTGTTTCTGTCTTGTTTTGCTTTATGTGTTTTGGTCCTGTTTTGCTTTGTGTGCTTTGTGTATCTGCAAGTCAACAATGGGTCAAAATCATAGTACAGCATCGTGTCAAGCGCTAACGTTACACAGGAAAACAGAACTTGATTTGCCTAGGAAACAGAGAAAATTTGTTTTGAAATTGTTAAAAACTAATCCACATTTAAATGTCGAGGTTACAAAACCAGTTGATGAATTGACACCTAGAGAGTGGATGTTGAATAAATTGGGATTTTATTATGTTGAGCCGTTTCTGAGCGATCTAGGAAGATGGACTGATTCTAGATATCCAATTTCCGGTAGTTTTCACAAGAGTGATTTAAATTTGGTAAGAGAATATGTAGTTGAAAATACAAAAGTAGCTGATTCAACATGGGATATATCATATATGATGGAAGTTCTAAATGCATGGGAACTTTTGAGTTCGCAATACCCCGAAAATGTTCGAAAAGCTAAAAAACGAAAAGATAAACGCTTATTTAAACATTTCATGTTGGCTCAAGAGACAGGAGAGCAATGGTGTTGCCGCCGCATGCCCTCTGACCCTTCCCCAGGCCACAGCTAGAAATAAATATGGAGACAAGAAGTCTAGCTCAGAGACAGAGACGTTTAACTATAAATCATTATATCCCGTTTTGAATAATATTACAAAACCACCGGTAGACACCGACGATCAAGTAGATGACATAGACGAAGATTTAATGTGGGCATTTGTAAATACGAAAGATTCAAAAAATTCTAAAACAATTAGGAAAGTTGTGTCAGAGGTTATTTTCCCTGAGAAAGGTGATACAAGTCTGAACTATAGAGTATATTTAGGACGATGTGAAGAATTGTGGTTTCAGAATTGTTTGAAGGCGTTTGAAGCTGCAGAACGAAGGTTTGCTGATGATGAGATAAAGTGCACTGAGCGTAAGCTGATGTTTGTGCGTGAGTGCATTGAGGCTGGATTTAAAAGGATTCTTGTTATAAAAAGGTCCAACCAAAATCAGGAACTTGAGAAATCAGATGTGTCGGATAAAATTTTTAGATGCTTTTACACAGCATTAACAAAGTATCATTTAGATAAAAAGGCAGATATTACATGGAAAGCCCTTGGTCGTCACCACATCGCAAAGGTTATGTCTTATGTTTCAGATGACGAGGTGCAGAGATTTTTACATTGGATTGTTGCAATATTAGACTATAATAAACAGCGCATGCAGGAGTCTACAGAGACGGAGGGAAATGAACATGTTGAAGCTCCTTTATTGATTTTTGATGATAAGGTTATGGAGAAACCGCTAACTTTGGCTGAAATCTCAAGAATCACTTAAGACGCGCCCAATCCGTTAATTAACCCATTAGGATTCATTAATTGGTGGACGTCAGTACTACTGCATGGAGCGATGTCTGGGAAGGATGTAAGATATATTTTGACGACTTTAATGCCTAATGTGTCAATGGAAACTCTAATTGAGGAATGTCCAACATTGAGATTTGATAATGATGGTCCAGTAGAGGGAGAAGTTGCCATTAGTGATAAATTTCCCTGGTTGTCTAAGACACATCAGACGAATCATTTGACGGAATTAAAGGTGTATTTAACGAAAAACGCTGTGGCAGGACAGGATGTCACACAAATATTAAACTGTAAAAAGAGATCAGAGGAAAATGTATCAGAGTTTGCGATTCGGTTTCTTAAATGTTGGAAGGAACAGGCAAAATTTGATGTTTCGGATAAGGCTGACACATTTTTTGCATCAATTTTTTTTTTTATTTTTTTTTTTATGATGTACATGTGGTTCATCCTTGGGCAGACGTGTCTGTATGCTCATGGTTGTCCCAGTGTCATGAAAGTTTGTTCACTGTTTGAATAAAGCTGCATTTGATTTGTAATCATCGGACTGGTCGTCATCTCTGAGGTCTCCTTACATCATTTCTGAATCGTCACCCGATATCACAACTGAGAACAGATTTTAACTTACCAAGAACAGATTTTTTTCAGGTATCTACAATTAAGGAGCTTCATACTCAAACACCCAAACTGGAACAGATTAATAGAGCCCTCCCTTTTATAACAGTATCTAGTAAACATTCAAGGTGGAGAACATATGAGGAAACCAATAACCAATGTTTATAGAATCATTGCCTCAATGACAAAAGATAATTCATTTCATGTGAAAGACAAGTGGATTAGGGAGTTACGGCTTGAAATAAGTGAGGAAGTTTGGTTGGAGATATGTACTCAGGCTCACAAAGTTACAAACGCCAATTCGTGGAAGGAATTTCAATGGAAGATACATAACAGATTTTTCAGAACACCACAAGTTGTGGCTAAAATGAATCTGAATCAATCAAGTCAATGCTGGAGGGGGTGTGGAGAAACACTGGCTACTCACTCGCATATTTTTTGGCAATGCCCACTGTTAGATGACTTTTGGAAATCCATTTTTACATTTATTAATAAAGCATTGAATGTTGAACTGCTAAGAGACCCTCTGATAGCAATTCTAGGGATAAAACCAGTTGTGATACACAGTAGGAAAAATATGTATTTATTACAGATATTACTGGTAGCAGCAAAGAAAGCGATTACAATAAAATGGCTTAAAAAGGAGTCGCCAAACCAACCTGAATGGCTAACAATTTTAAGAAATATCTACACTATGGAAAAAAATTACATATTCGTTGAGACTGCAGAGGGAACTTTTCATTGAAAGATGGGCACCATTAATGACGGTGATGGACGACCGTCAGAACTAAAACTCTGATTATATCTGCAAGGTGAACCTGTATACAACCCATGTTTTGTTTTAAGTTGATGTTTGTTCTGTTTTCAATGTTGTTAAATATTTTTTATTTCTTCTCTTCCTTTTAATTCGGGACATGTTCTCCTGTGGACTTGACCTTATACGTAAGAGCGTATGAATGTTATGACCCCTTGTAAAGGATATTACTTCCGAGTGGAAGTGACTACTGTAAAAGGAGATCTGAAGAATATTCAAAATAAAAAATAAGTAACAAAAAACTACACATTTCCTCAATATATTCCATACCTAATAAGATGAAATACAATAAATAAATAAATACTACTACTACCTTTGTAACTCATAGGTAGAGTGATATCTTGATGTGTCATGAAAGATTTGTCAGCAATATATTGATTATCGTAGAATTGCTGTATCGTGATATTAACGGTATCATGAGCCGTGTACTGTATCGTAATGTAAGGTACCCTGTGATCACCCCCCTAATATATAAATGCATTCTGTTAAGATTTACATCTTGTTCTTGTCTCAGTCTCTGACAAAGGATTTTATTTCAAGACCGGTCAAAACCACAACTGTGGGGATATTACTAGATTGCCTGAGCATTGTCTGAGATATTTGTGTTTGCACTTGTTAGTTAATGTCAACTCCGTCATAAACACAAGACGCTGTGGTACCGATGACTGACTTGAGTCAGAGAGCTAGAGTATTGCATTTTCTGTATTGTTTTTACATAAGTTTGCATTTCAGGCCACCAAAAATGTACTTTGCGCACCAAATTTAGCGGCTTGGTAACCTGGTTAGAAGCTTAACTACATTTAGTTGTTTCAGTACCAGTACTCTGTGTTATGACAATAAAGTTGAACCTAATCTAATAAAAAGAGGAAGAGATGTCATGTCAAAGCAGTGTTTCAACTGAGAGTCCTTTTCTATATTTAGGTTTAAAGTGATGGTTCGGAGTAATTTCACCCTAAGGTCCTTTGCACCATGACCTCGAGCCAAACATCCCCCCAGAAGCTTTTTTCACCTGGGTCGAACATTGGGAGAGTTAGCGTAGAGTAGTGTTATCAGCTGAATAGCTTAGCGCAGGGGCTAATGGATCCGAAGTGTCTCTTAACATTACCCCACTAATAATGCCCAAAACGATACCAAACGTCTACAGTAGTACAAATAGGTTATGCACTCATAAAACGATGGATTGGAAAGTTTGTAAGTACACCAGAAGTTTATGTAAATAGCACTTGCCTGCTGGCTTCTGCTCTCTGCTTTTGTTGCTGCTGTAAGACGAGTGCTTAGGGACATCTACAAATTACAACACCGAAAAGAGATGCAACAAAAATATTTATTAATTTAATTAATTATTATTATATATTATATTATTATTTTTTAAAGAAAGTGCTGTAGAATAACTAGCAGGAGACAAGTTATAATTGAGGTAAGTTTGGAGACATTACCTTATTTAATCATTAAATTAATAAATATTTTTGTTGCATCTCTTTTTGGTGTTGTAATTTGTAGACGGCCCCTAAGCACTCTCACTGCCCGGTAGTAACAGCAGCAGCAGTAGAGAGCAGAAGCCAGCAGGCAAGTATTATTTACATACACTTCTGGTGTACTTACAAACTTTCCAATCCATCGTTTTATGAGTGCATAACCTATTTGTACTACTGTAGACGTTTGGTATCATTTCGGGCATTATTAGTGGGGTAATGTTAAGAGACACTTTGGATCCATTAGCCCCTACGCTAAGCTATTCAGCTGATAACGCTACTCTACGCCAACTCTCCCAATGTTCGACCCAGGTGAAAAAAGCTTCTGGGGGCTCGAGGTCATGGTGCAAAGGACCCTAGGGTGAAATTACTCTGAACCATCACTTTAAAGTTATTTATTGTCAAATGCACAATTACAGTGAAGCAGTATATATTGCAGTTAAGTTAAAATATATATTATGTTGGTAGTAGACAGGTATACAGTAACTGCAAAATAAATGACTTGAATGAAGTGTAATTTAACATTTAACTTCTGCTCACCTTTGATCATCAGAGTGGCATCCATCTTTGAAGACTACATAACAAGGCATAGACTGGTCACTCTTCATGGACACACAGCTGGGTTCAGGTTCAGGACAGTCTGGTCTCTGATGGATCCTGATAGAAAGAAATTCATTATAGCTCACATATTTAGGGGAATTTTCTCTGAATCAAAGACTTAATATCTAATTTAAAATGTTTGAATACAATACAGACATTATGTATGTGTTACTGAACACTGAACACAACAACTATGTACTTTTTGTCATGTTGTTTTAAATTAATGAAAGGTCCAGATCCAGGTCCAGGTCTGGGCTGCTTCTCTGGGCTGAAACACAACACACACAGAGCTTTGAGTGTGAATAATGATGGTGGAGTGATCTGAGTGGTGGACAGTTAGAGATGGTCCTCTCACCTCTGAGCTTTGGTCTGGCTGTCATGTTCCCCCCACAGAGTGGTTTTAGAGGGAGGGACTCCCTCCTCTCTGTCCTCACACTGACTCATAGCAGAGTCCACACCTTCATCTGGAGAGGAAACACTGAGAGCATCATTCCAATCATTCATCAGCACATCATCACTCATTCATCCCTCACATCATTTCTCCTGGAAAAAAAGCCAAATATCAGCAGCTGGTCCTCTGATTGGCTGCTTCTCTCTGTTTCATATCAGTGTCAGTTAAATCCTTTTGACTTGTTGGACTGTTGCTAAGACTAAAGAAGCAGTTAGAAAACATGACTGAACTCTGGGAACTACTGAGGGCTTTTTTTATCACTTCATCACATTTCATTCACTCAACACAGAGAACTGATCAACACATGGATCAATAGTGGTTTGTTATTGGACAGAAAAGATGCTGCTGGTTCTCATTGGTCAGTGGTGAGGACGAATCAGAGCAGAGGAAGCTGCCATCAGCTGCTCTACTTCTATCTGTCCACTAGATGGCCTCATGGAGCTGTTTGGAGGATTAAACTGCTTCATGGAAATCAGAGCTGAATGTCACTTTGTCTGGCAAAAGTCAAAACAATTGCCTCCTATGTCCTTTGTGGATACTGCACTACGGGGCCCCGCGGCAATATATGCTATATGTCCCATTCATTACAATGGGGAAATATCGCAGCTTGCTCACTTTCGCATAAATAAAGTATATTTACAGTTTAAAATTTCGTCACGGCATGAATATTACAGGTTCCTCAAGGTCTTACAAAGCTTAGCTAACACTTGTCCGATTTCGGATTTCAATTGAATGTATTTTTGTGAATGTCAGAGTTAGGAGGAGGCTAGCTAGCTCATTGATGGACTCCATCTCACCGCGGCTCTATCAATGAGACTCCCGGACAAGAGGCGTTTATTTCCCCGATTGTTTAAATAACTCAACACATATACCCATTATAAGATTAACTGGAACCTGCGGGCTGCGGTAAAAGATTGCGGACGTAACAAGCTCGCTGACACTGCGGTCAGGGCGGCGATGTAGCAACCCAGGCAGCACCAACACCGGCACTAAACTCCGACACAGAGTCGGAGAAAATTTGCAATTAGCCATCCATTTTCGTAAAGCGGCCCATATTTGAGCTTTATATGGTTGATTTCTCGCATAAAAAAGTTTCAGAAGTGAATTTTGTAATGTAATAGCAGAGATCTGCGTGACCTAGCTAGATTCAGAAAACTACCTGATCTCAGGTCAGTTGTGTAGCCTATGTAAATGTTGGGGCGTGACCGTTCTCTTAATACACCCATGGCTGTGACAAAGGTTCCGGTTTTTGGGAGGTTGACGTCAACTTCCAGCTTTGTTGAGATTCGCCCGTTTTCAGCGGCAGTTTCAAAAAATTAGATTTTCATAGTAAAGGGGTGTCAATGGGATTTTGAGCTTCTATGTACTGTATGTCCTATTCACCCACCAAACTGTCGTTATTCAACTATGACAGGGTAAAATCGGTTTTGCATTCTATCACCCCTTTAACCCCAATGGTAAAAGTCATGAAGTCAAGGAAAGATGTGAAGGAGAACTCAAAAGGAATTAGGAAAAGACAACCGCGGTGCTCAGAGAATCCGACTGCCCTGACACGGCTACGTAACTATATTACTGACGTGGGTCTGCCGGTAAAACTACACTGTTCCAAAGATGGACATAGAAAGCACATCTGGATACTTCACCCCGTGTGTTCTCACCATGTTGTTTCATGCTGGCTCTATAAACGTGGACAACACGGTGGAAATATTACTTCATCTCCGTTTTCATTTTCCATCTTTTTCTGCATTAATTATGTCTTTTAATGTGAAACACTATTATAAAGCATGGCGCTGTATGCTGTTGAAAACAGACAATTCAAACAGCTCTTATCATGGCAGCCACTTAACTACTTCCAGGTCATTTCACTCCGTTAGGAACCTTCCTAAAATAAAAGGACTATTGGGCCGCAGCCCTGGATGATTCAAAAGAAGAAACCAGAGAAGCTGCAGAAATCAGCTGGAGGAGGTGGAGTTACTTACTGGGACCACTGGAGCTCCTCCCTCCAACTATTCTACTTCTGTTTGATACGCTTTACCTCCTCTCTTTTCATCCTTATCTCTTTCTCTCCTCCTCCCCTCCTCCCACTCTTCTTGACTCCCCCCTCATCTTCCACTGCCTCTCTCTTCTCTCCTTCCTCTCTCCTCCCCCACTCCCTCCCTCCTCTCCCCCCTCATCATCCCCTCCCTCCGTTCTGTAAACTGGTTGTCTTTTGTTCCACCACTGACTGAAGTCAACTCACCTTTAGACTTTAATTTGGACTTGAGTTGTTTTTTCCAGCGAAGACTCGAAGCACACGAGGAAACAGGTTTTAAAATGTCGTCTCTCCTGCTCAGCTCCTTTTAAACACAGAAAAACCTGAAGAGAAAAGTACAACAGAAAAAGTGTCTCAGACAGTTGAATTAAGAAAAGCTCGACTAAAACCTGGTGATTAATGTGCACCGTAAAAAGATCATGTTAAAAACAAGTTCCCATTAAATTACAGTAAAATCTAAAACATTCTTCTACAGATTGTGGGTGTGGAGAAATCTACAGACAGACAAAGTGGAATAAAATAAATGATTTCTTTCTAATAGTCTGAAAGAAGACATGTTATGGAAGATAACTAGCACAACATCTATAGATTAAAAAACTGTTTTTGCCTGAAGTGTAAAACAAACTTGACTTTAACAAGACGTCAGAAGAGATGATTTTCCATGCTGATCCTATAAAGTGATCCCTGCTGAGTCCTAGTGCTCGCCCGCCTGCTACCTTTCCCTCCACATCAATAAGAGTTCTGACAGACCCCAGATCAGACTCAACTACTCTCCTTCATGCAAAGCAACACTGCTCTATGCCTGCTCACACAGGTGGCCATCTTGTTTCCCAGCTTTAAACAATCACACATTCACCATCAATTCAACGGTTTCTCCAACCACAACAATGGACAATGGATTAATGCTGATAGGGGTATAGATTTTGAGTTACAGGGATATGAATTTAACTATTGGAATAGAGTAAGCAGTTGTGGAGGGGGTCGAAGACATTCACATTCATTGTATCATCAATGACAGTAGTCATTGATGATATAATGGAGTGTATCTCAATTGAATTATGTATGGAAAAATGAAGAATGTCATTATAAGTTGTGTGTATAGGAAACCAGGATCCAATGTGAAAATATTTACAGAAACAATGGAAAAAAAATGAAATGAGTTAATAAAGTATAATTGGAAGGAAGTAAGCAAGGAAGCTGACCTTAAAGATGCATATGAACTATTCTTAGACATATTTACAACTTTATGTAATAAAAACTGTCCGATAAAACAATATTGTAATAAAAGGAAATATTCAGAAAGGAATTCAAAATGCCTGTAAAAAAAGAATACCCTTTATATGAATTTTATAAAATATAGAACGAAAGAATCTAAGTTAAAATATAAGAAATATAAAAACAAATGATCTAACATAATGAGGGTATGTAAGAAGGATAATTATAATAAATTACTAGAAAATAACAAATGTTATTATCACAATAATGTGAAAGGAACATGGACTACAATAAACACCATTATTACAAAAGTGCCTAATAAATTTGATTATCCGAAAAATTTCAATGATAATGACAAGACATGGACTAATATGTATGAAGTGGTTGACAGATTCAACAATTACTTTGTTAATGTGGGCCCTAAACTGGCCAAAGACATAAATTACACAGGGAAAAATTACTCTGTGATGGACCATGACATGAAATAACCCATATTTATTGTTTTGGGGAACTGTAGAAAGCAAGGAAATTATAGAGACTGTAAATAAAAGTAATAATAAAACTTCTAAAGACTGTGATGACATTGATATGTCTCTAGTAAAAAAAGTAATAGACAGGATAGTTGACCAACTATCATAAATATGTTATCTATAAAGTTCAACAAAACTAAATTCATGATATTTGGAAATCGCACTATAAATACAGATGTTAAAATAATAATTGATAACGAAATAATTGAAAGAGTGTATGAAAATAAAATGTTGTACTTGACCATCAACTCTGCTGGAAGCCCCACATTAAATATCTGTGCATGAATCTGGCCAGGAGTATTGGTATACTGAGCAAAACTGTACACTTATTTTACCATATATGTTATATTGTGTGAAAGTTTGGGGAAATACAAAATACGTGCACATTGCAAAAAAGAACAATTAAGATAATAAATCACACCGTGTGTTATGAGCACACCAATCATCTGTTTTTTAATTTACATTTGCTGAAATATATGGACATTGTTACATTCAAAACTGCACAATTTATGTTTAAAGTTAAAGAAAATAATTTACCTTGTAACAAATGCAAGAGCAATGTTTAATGAAAGAGACAGGGGATATCATCTAAGAGGACATTGTATGTTCAAACAACCTCTTGTGCGAACTACTGTTAAAAGCATGTGTGTGTTTCAGTTTGTGGGGTGACCTTATGGAATGGACTGACCAATGACATCAAACAGAGCCATAATATCATTCAGTTCAAAATTAGATTAAAGAAATCATTACTTGACCAACATAGAAAAGAATAGATCGAAACACAGGATCGGAATTGTAATGTAATGAAGGCATTGTTGTATATTGTTGTAAGTTATTGTAAGACCAAAAAATTGTATACTGTATTTGCAATTCTACTTCCTTTGTATTAATATGATTTTGTGAAATAGGGGCAGGACCACCTAAGCTATTTGCTTCTGCCTGCTCCTTCTCGAACTAATCATTTTTATATTTATATTTTTGTGGGTTTTTTTGTTGTTAAATTCTGATTTTTTTGTTTTGTCTTGCAACATTCACGATTGTTCGAGATAAATAAATAAATTGAATGAAATGAAACAATCAAAAATGTCATCTCAACCAGTCACAGCCATGAACTTCATCAGTGTGCAGCTCTCTTCTGTCCTCAGCAGGTCTGTGTAGAAAAGGAGCTTCAGCTTCAACTTCCAACAGACAAAGTGAAGTGACGCCGTTTCTTATCATTAACCAGAGTGAGTGTGTGTGTGTGTGTGTGTGTGTCCTCATTTCACTATGAAAGTATGCATGGTATGTACTGGTTGGACCACTACGGAGCCAAAAAAAAATGAATGTGGGTGTGCATCAGAAAAACTGGGTGTGTCACATTTGATGACATTCCAACCCTAGGCTACTGGTAGATGATCTGTATGCTGGTTTGATGCTGTTTGGTGTCTAAATATTTTGACATAATAACCGTTAAAAACGCGCCACAGCTAAGCAAGTGGGTGTTTGAGCTGTGAAATGGTGAAATGTGGAGGAGCGGCACTGCCTGTAGTACTGAAACAGAGAGAGAGAGAGACAGACAGACAGACAGACAGACAAACAGACAGAACATGTCCGGATTTCTAGGTCCTGATCAGAGCAGTTTTTAGCTTAATTATTTTCAATCAGAGAGAAATATATTTCATTTCATCCTCAGACAGAAGGGAAGTGAAGGAACAACTACAAACATGAACACGGTGATCTCTTCAGAACTTGTCTATGTAATCGTTGTTCTCCTTACACGATGCCAGAGGCCGAGGGTATGGAAAGCTGTTTTAACATTTATCAGCTAGACTGGATATTTATTGCAGATATCCGTAATTTAATTATTCCTTGTCAAAAAGATTTTTTTTTATATCCACAACGTCATTCTTCCTGTCCAGAATCAACATACTTGATATCTACAGAATTATAGGGAGAACTCCAATTTTAGATATCTACAATGCAATATTAATAATAATTTATTCAGAATATTCATTTTAGATATCCAAAATTGCATTTTTCATAAGTTGGTATGCCAATTGTGGATACCACCTAATTACATATATTATACTGTAGTATGGAAGTTTTTTGTGTTCTTTATTTAAATGGCAATGCATTTTGCAATTGTCAATTTGATACGAAAACTGGCAATGTATTCCTTAATTTAGTTTAAATTATTTTGACTTCAAATATTGCCAGGGTGTTACGGTGTCTTTATTCAAATGGTAATTCAACGTGCCAGGGAAACATCTGACTTATTTATCGGTTGGCTCTCTGCCTCGTAACGTTAATTCCCCGCTGCCCGTTTGTCCGTTACGGTAAAACCTCACCTGCGGGACTTTCCAGAAGTTGGTTTATATGTTACCATGGCAATAGTAAACATGAAAAAGGCAAGTGATGTCCCGACTACAGACCCACCTTGATCAAATTGAACTGTCATTTTGAAATGGAGAAACAAAAAAGAGCGGTGACATAGTACATGTAATGCTATAGGCGGGTTGCTGTTTCGCTGGCACATTGAATTACCATTTCAGTAGTCTCGCATTGCCAGACCTTCCTCCAAAGCGTTGCGGAGGAAGGTCTGGCAACACACAGCATTCTGGGATGGAAGAAAAATGGGCTCTGGTTTATTGGAATTTCTTTAAACCAATCACAATCGTTTTGGGCGGTACTAAGCGCGGACCCAGACCACGATGCCCATGCCCAGACGCGACCTTACGCCTACCTATGTTTCATCTGTTTCAATTGAAACAGGACCCGCCCTCCAAGGGGGCTTCAACAGACCAGCAAAATCCTATTCATTTTCTCCGTAGGATATTGATTTTCAGCCATAATGTCTAAACCATCCAAGGTAGATTGACCACGAGCTACGAGGTTGTGAAACGAAAGTTTCTGCTCCTATAAAAGCCACAAGGTATGAAATCAACCTTGTTATTTGCGATCTTCTGGAGAAATACTACACTAACCACAATTCTAAGCAAAACACTGACGTCTCTGATTGGTCGGTTAACATGGCGACGTTTACCGCGAACGGCTTAAGCAATCTGAAGTACAATACTGGTAGTTTATGTTTATACCTTTGCCTTTTTGCCGTTAGTTTAAAATGTTATTTTGAAGAAAAGAATGTTAATAGGAAATGAAACGTACATATGCCAGTGGTGCTGAAAAACGAAAGATATCAGACAACAAAAGAAAAGCTTTATTCAGTCTACCAGAAGTGACCTCTTTCTTTGGTCCAGCATCTGGAACCCTACCGGCGAAAGCAGCGTCCGAACCCCAGTCACAGGATGCTAGCCAGATTATCCGTCTTCAACTCAAACTGCTGGCTGTAATGATGACCAAACATTGTTAGTAGAACAAGAACATGACAATGAAGTTCCTACCGCTGAGACCTGAGACAGGTGAGGGAGATGCCAGGGAGAAAGCCCTGTTTACAGAGACAGACCCCTGGTGCTGGCCAGAGCATATTGCCGATGACCAACAAATTGATATTGTTAGGAGCAGTCCCGTTCAGATAGAGGAGTTTAACTTCCCACAAAGCCAATCACACCGCCGTTTTACCAAGTACAGATATTTAAAGAATATGAAAAATGGAGAAAATATTACGCAGGTCATGGTTAGTGTACTCAAAATCATCCGATTCAGTCTTATGTTTCTGCTGTAGGCTACCTTATTTGGCAAGCGGACGAGTAGTCTCACTCACAGAGGTTTCAGAATGTGGGAACAACTCACTCTCACACTCCAGGATCATGAAAAATCTAATGCACAATGTGCCAATATGGACAGCTGGCGCAAGCTGGAGAAGCGCTTAAAAACGCACAGTAGGCTACCATTGACAATACACCCTCAAAGAAAGCTGCGTAAATATAGAAAAAACCCTCGGCGATGTGGATGCTGAGGAACTTGTGCGCGAGATCTCGGCTGCTGTCACTGCCGTGCCAGCAAAAGAAACCACTGGCCTGCAGATTCTGAGCTACATTTACAGAAACAATTTAGTTGAACTGTATCCAAACCTCAGCATTGCTCTCCAACTCATGATGACAGTGCCCGTGACTGTAGCGAGCGAAGAGAGTTTCTCTCGCTTGAAGCTAATAAAAGCGCAATCGCTTCGCGTCTTCTGCAACACAGAATGATGTTCATTTTTTTAATTATGGTCTTGTCGATTTTAAAATCGTCGATAAAAATACACCTGGGTCAACAATGCTCCAGGAGCGGCTCAGCTCTCGCTCGGATTTCAATTGAGCACAAAGTGACAAAATCGCTGGACAAAGATGAACTTATCAGGGCATTCTCAGCACTCAAAAAAGGGCGCAGGTGAAATCTACGCACACCGCCCGGTGAGCTGACCATGGTGCTGATAAAACGCAGAGCCTATCGTTATTTATGATAAGTTCGGTTCAGTGTCAGTCAGACACGTTTTACTTCTTTGCTTTTGTTAAATAATTCAAGGTAAGGGGATGTTTGAGCTGTTAAAGTCAGCTCAGACAGCTGAAAATATACTGCGCAAATCAATTAAACAGAGAAGTTGGCATCCGTGAAAGGGCGAGGCTTATTCCAATGTAAAACACTGTATAATTGTATATAGTTTTAATCAAATAAGGTTGGATTATTTATATTTTGAGCTGCCTGTTCATGAAGCTGAAAGTGCACGTAATAAAATAATATACCATTGATGCAAACCAACAGGAATCCTTGGTTTTTCTGCTCTATTATGTTATGTTTTATGTGGGTAGGGCCCCATATTAGTTAGTGAAACGGGCCCCCAGATGCTTAAGGCCGCCGCTGCCCATGCCAAATAGTCTCGGGAAGGAACTTGTTTTGGTGGAACATGTATACGTTCAAAAGTAGTTTTAGTCGTGCAACAGAAAACTCAGATTGGACAGATAGTCTAGCTAGCTGTCTGGATTTACCCTGCAGAGATCTGAGGAGCAGTTAACCATAGTCCTCACAAAGTCCTCATTGCCAACACAAAGAACTTTCGTCGGCACCGGAGCAATCCCGGAAGTGAGACGTCGTGGATATAAACTACCATTTGAATAAAGAGACAAAAACACCATGGCAATATGTAATGCAATTGAGTCAAAATAATTCAAACTAAATTTAACATTGCATTTGTATATTGAATTTTCAATTGCAAAATAAAATAAAATAATTGCAAAAGACATTGCTATTTGAATAAGGACACCAAAAAAGTGCCATATTTTAGATATTCAAAATTACATAATGGATATCTGGAATAGTTTTCCAGTTGAAGTTCTTGGTGTTCCTCATCATCTTCCCCTCCCTCTCTCCTCTCCTCCCTCTCTACTCTCCTCCCTCTCTCCTCTCCTCACTCATCTTCCCCTCCCTCCCTTTTATAAACTGTTTTTCCTTCGTTCCACCACTGACTGAAGTTAACTCCCCTTTAGACTTTAATTGGGACTTGAGTTGTTTTTCCAGTGAAGACCCGAAGCACACGAGGAAACATGTTTTAAAATGTTATCGTCTGACATATTATGGAAGATAAATAGTCCAAAATCTATAGTTCTAAAAAACAGTTTTGCCCAAAATGTCTGTCTTTCAACAATCACACGTTCACCAACAATTCAACCGTTTCTCCAACCACAACAATCAAAGATGTCCCCTCAACCAATCACAGCTCCACTTACTGAACCTTCAGCCATGAACTTCATCAGTGTGCAGATCTCTTCTGTCCTCAGCAGGTCTGTGTAGAAAAGGAGCTTCAACTTCAACTCCCAACAGACGAAATGAAGTGACACCGTTTCTTGTGTGTGTGTGTGTGTGTGTGTGTGTGTGTGTGTCCTCACTTCACTATGAAAGTATGCATTCTGACTGGTTGGACCACTAGCGGAGCCAGAAAAAACTAATGTGGGTGTGCATCAGAAAAACTGGGTGTGTCACATTTGATGACATTCCAACCCCACATATACCGGTAGATGCTCTGTATGCTGGCAAGTGGTTTGATGCTTTTTGACGTCTAAATATTTGCTCCTCATTTGCATAAAGTTGTATCCAGGCTGCTTTATGCAAATGAGGAGCGAGGGGCTCGGCTCACCACCTCTCAAAAACATATGAAAATCTTTTAAACTGACCGTTGTTGATCTGAGATTCAGCAGCTGTAGACTATTTCTCACATAAAATGTTTTCAGTAAACAAATTTTGGTGAACAACATTTTGTAAAATAAGGGAAAGTTTTCCAAACGAGCCGCCGTGTTGGTCTGTTTTAAAATCCGGGAGCAACCAGCCCTGATCAGGTTGAACCATAGTGGTGGTAGGAAGGGGAAGCCCATTTTCTTAGCTTGTCAGCAGTCATTGAAGAGAAACTGTTAACTGATGGTTCTTGTCCACAGTGGCGTTTTTTCACAGAAGGGATAAGAACCAGAGCCGTTCAAAAAGTGGGGCAGAAAGAGCTCAGATTGAACGGATTAAATGATCAAATCTAAAGGATTACGTCATTTAATCACACATTACATTCAATAAATATGGTATTTTTATCAATCTCAAATGAAAAGCCGTAAAGTTTGTATATTTACCCCAAAGTCTACTCATGCGTTAGACAGACAGACAACGACTTTATCAATATATGGAAGGGATTTATTAATCAGATAATCAGAAGAAGAGAGTACAACAACACAACTATAACTAAGGCAGCATAAATTAATGAGATATGAACACAGTCTACCTGTTGAAGTCAAACTATTAATGATGGGAAATGATTTGAAAAGCTACGAGAAAAATGGAAAACTTAGGAAGAAGACTAATGAATGAATTTGAACTGAATTTAAGATGACTCAGCAGAAGACTCAGAATGAGACACCAACTGTAAATCAATCAGCATGTTTGATCTAGCCTACTTCTGTCAGGTTGGTCTCTCTTGTCTCTGATGGCGGCTCATAGACAGAGCAAAGGTTTGGTCCTCTGACGATCCGTGTCCACCTGCAGGAGGAATCAACGAGCCACGTCCTCACTGGCCATCCAAGGAGACACCAACATTTATTTGGATCCTGTTTGAATTGAGCCATGAATTACACATATGATGTTTGTCAGTTTAAAAGATAACTTAGCAAGTCAAGAAACCACGTCATCATCATCACCCTCGGCCTTGTCAACGAGGGAGGAGGTGGAACCTCTCATGATGCCGCTGGCTCAGGAGGAAGCGCCTGAAGGAGGAGGAGGCAGACGGAGAGTCAGCATCTACTGGAGGAATCAACTATTCTAAAATGTGATTCAATTTCAATTCAATTTTATTTATAGTATCAAATCATAACAAGAGTTATCTCGAGACACTTTACAGATAATTTACAAAGCCCCAACAGTTCTAATACTAATTCTAATTCTAATTCCCCCAAGAGCAAGCAATGCGACAGTGGTGAGGAAAAACTCCCTATTAAGAAACCTCGGACAGACCCAGGCTCTTGGTATGCGGTGTCTGACGGTGTCTGTTGGGGATGCAATGAACAGTGGCAATAATAGTCACTTTAAAGATAAGGAATAGTGACTTCAAATGGTAGTCGTGGTAGTTCATGTCATATCAGGGCGCTGCAGGGCGTTACAGGATGTAGCGCGGCACAGCAGAGCATGGATGGACGTAACAGGAAGCTGCAGGGTTCAGCAGGACGCAGCATGACACTGTAGGGTACCGCAGTGCTTGGTAGGGAGTGCAGCAGGACCACGGCGACAGCTGCAACCAAGATCTTGGTGCCAATGTACTCCAAGGTAATATGCTGGGTGAGAAAAAAATCAAAGCACAAGAACTCAGGGGAGTAAACTCCTCAGAGCCAGGTTAGTAACAAGCATCCCGTAGGACGGGATGCACACAAATGGAAAGTGAGAGGAGAGAGCAGTCAAAGGAAAGAGAGGAGAGGAGAGAGCAGTCAAAGGAAGGAAGGAAGGATGGATGTCCCCCGGCAGTCTAAAACTATAATAGCATAACTAAGAGCATAACTAAGAGAGACAGGCCGATTCATTTGTTTAAATCACTTCTTTAACTGCATAGTGGATGGACCTGGGAGAATGTGCTGAAAATAATGCAACATTATGTTATTCTAATATGGTTATGATATCACATTTATTAGTCATGTCACTGGAATATAAAATCAGGTTTTACTCTTATAGTTTGGAGACAGTAGTTTTGGTTTTGCTTCAGCCAAACACACTGAATGTTTCAGAGTTTCCCCAGAGATAGAAACCAGAATTTAAGTCTTTCATTTTCTATGGAGGTTTATAAAGAAAGATGTGTGATCTCGTCCTTTCTCCCGTGAAGTTTCTGAATGTTAATTTGCTCATTTGTTTAGAAGAACAACTTCCAGAACATAGATGGTAGTGTGGGACAGACATCACAGACATTGATTAATAAGAGATGGAGGAAAGGAAATTATCAGACAGAGACACATTTTTATTGAAATATGTTATGCCGTCTTTTTATCATCTTTTTTATCGTCTTTTTACCCTATCGCCTGCTAATTTCATTTTGTTTATTGAATTGTAACTTTTTCTGTCCTTTAAATCTGCCCCATCTTCTGTTTTACTATTACAATGGTGTGTACATAATGTGTGTTGACGTGTATATACTTTTGTTTATTCTGTCAAAGAACTTTGTAAACTATTGTTTTTAAAAGGTGCTATACAAATAAAGTTATTATTGTTTAAATAATTGTCAAATATTCTCTGATTCCAGTGAAACCGGTGAAATATTACAGTATGCTGTAAAACAGAACACTATATGCAATGGGCCGAGCTGGGCGCATGCAAAGCCTATATCCCACAATGCAATGTGGGCATTCATATCAGAAAATCGGACAGAGATCAGCAGTCTTTATCGCTTCAATGTAGATTTATATAGTCAGTGGTTTTGTCACCAGCATCATGTTGCTCATATGTGTTCCAATAAGTTATGCATCGTAATAACGTTTAAAAAAATATGCAAATACTCCGGAAGTGATGTAGTACGTACCGCTTGGCGGACAGGAAAGATACAAATACATAATATTCGTAATATTGATGTTTTTGTCTAACGTTGTATTTGAGGATTCGAACAATGAAGATAACAGTATATATAATAAAATATAGTTTCATTTATTTGTCTCATGTACTGTTGTCTTGGCCAGCTGGCAATCTGAAATGGAATGAAGCCCATTCATGGCAGACAGCAGAAGCACAGGAGTCAAACTAGTCCAGCCGCCCACCCTGGAAGAACTACAAGTGCACTGGCTTTGTAACAGGTTCTGGGGCGCGTCTCTAATGGGACTTGTAGTTTTAAAATATATTGGTATATTTCTCATAAGTAGAAGTTGGCAGTGTAGAGGTTTGGATACACCTTGGGTTTTTTGGGGATTTTAAAAATCAAATAGTCAAATAGGTAAAAATAGCTCATTACCATATTTGAAAGTGCTTACAGTGGGTAAACTTTGCTGACCGTATCTACTGTATATGATATGGTCCATATCCTTATAACAGCTGACAAAAATGTCTCCGTCACTGTGTTATTCTATTTTAGGTCGTACGGACAATTCATAAATGAGGGCCATTGTGAATAAGGTCCAGAGGCTATTGTATATGATACACAGATATGGTACACTATATTACATGATATACTACAGTGTGATAAGCAGAGATGGGAAGTAACGAAGTACAAATACTTCGTTACTGTACTTAAGTAGATTTTTCGGATATTTCTACTTTACTTTAATATTTTTTTTTGTGGCGACTTTTTACTTTTACTCCTTACATTTTAACACGAATATCAGTACTTTCTACTCCTTACATTTTAAAAATTGGCTCGTTACTTTAGTTTTGTACAAGAGGTCGTAATGTCGGAGAATACGGCATACGCCTCACACCCACGGGCGCTGCGGCGCCTCGGCACACAGAAAAAAGTGAGAAAAAAGAAAGAGAGACTGCTGTCCGGAGGATAATCAGTTGAGATCGTGTGTGTGGTCCTTGAGAACTGTAAGTCGTTATAACTTATGTTGTCAGTTCATTTAAGCCTGTTGTTGTATTGGTCTATAGTTCCTGCACAGTTAAAGTAGGTTAGCTAGTGATTTAGTTGTTTGTGTTCTTCACCTGTTAGCTAGGTTTCACGTTGCTAACGCAACGTCATTCCCAAGCATCAAAAGAGAGAAGTTGTCCGTGTTTTACAGACACACCTGGGGGGGGGGCGAAGTTTGAAACCAGCATCAGCTTTAAATACGGTCCTAATCTAGTCCTCACTAGCAAATTTCAAATAATTTCACTGGAGTTACCGTTATTATTTTTCACGTGATCAATACTGAATTCAATCTAATTGGATGGAAATATACTGTAGGCACGTTGCATGTAACGCACTACCTACGACGAACACTACGAGATTCGGCCGCATTCTGCATTCATTTTCGGCAAATAATTGCAGCATGATGGTGGTAACGTTAGCCCTAGTAGTATGGACGGCGACATGATTGAAAATGAAGAAAACGGAGATCCCACAGATTAGGCAGACAAGCAGCAAGACATTCCCAATCATCCCTGGCCTTATCTGAGAAAGATGTTTGAGATAGGCTAGGAGGCATCAAGTATGACTCCTGGCCAATGTGCTGTGTAACTCTAAAAGTATGGGGAACTTCTTAATTAATCTATGTTTAGTAATTCATATTGTATCCTTTATTTTCTTTCTATATTTGAGCACACCACACACACATACATGTAGATTCCTTTAAATGTTAAGGGGATGATTAAAAGAGAAAGAGAAACTGGATCTGTGAATTCTCACAGAATCACTGGTAATTCATATCTTGCTACTCAGTCAGAATCTTATTAAGCTGGAGTCCCAGTCTCTGTCACAATAATCATATATGTGATGTTTGGCAGACATCCATTTAAAATGTAGACAATGGCATATAAAGAGCCTGGTTTTTATGTCCACTGAAGTTTCTCATCTTGCACTCTAGTAACGTGTGTGGTCCAGGTAGCTTTGCATAAAAAGTGGTTGTCATTCGCAAGGCTACTTTTACTTTTATACTTTAAGTACATTTCAAAGCATGTACTTTGTTACTTTTACTTAAGTAAAGAAGTTAAAACAGTACTTCTACTTTTACCAGAGTATTTTTTAACACAAGTATCTGTACTTCTACTTAAGTACGGGAAGTGAGTACTTTTGCCATCTCTGGTGATAAGTATACAGTACACAGTTATATTGCAGAGCCAATCCCTATTGGAATTTAACCAAGGAAGTGTAGAGCTGCTTCCAAAATTAGTACACAACTCTTTTCAGTTTGCTATCCTCAACTTTGTAGACATTTGTGTCCAAGGTCAAGGAAATCAGAGTATGGCTTACAGACGTTTTGAGCGCAGTCACAGCCACAGCAGACCAGACTGAATCATATTAGACTAATCCAACTATTCACGAAAATGCAGCACAGTTTTTACGGTTTCATATTATGAACAGACTTTTTTTGTAACACGTCGATTAGCAAGCATGATCTGTTTGTGATGGTAGGGATGATCGGTGGGGACTGAAAGAAGACCTTTTTTTTTTTTCTAAACAAAATAAATATGGGTGGTGATGCCGCAGATGATATGACATGTGCCTTTGGCGTGGGAGACCCGGGTTCGATTCCCACTGCGATACATCAACCAATGTGTCCCTGAGCAAGACACTTAACCCCTAGTTGCTCCAGAGGCATGCAACCTCTGACATAAATAGCAAAATGTAAGTCGCTTTGGATAAAAGCGTCAGCTAAATGACATGTAATATAATGTAATATGTAATGTAATATATGGTGAGTGTAAAGGTTCATTATTGACCTTGTATATGAATGCTTTTTTTCGTTTTGGTTGCTAATCAAACTATTATAATGGGTTGTTGTTGGTATTTGTGTGATTGTATGTCTGTAAAAGGAATCTGTAGGAATGTAAAATGCTCCAGTCTTATTTCTTTTCGAAGAAAAGAAAGACAAAAGGCTTTATTTGGCATTTTAGTTAACACATGGAGTCAACATGTGATTTGGACGTGTGACAAATGTGTTTGGATATTGCAAAGGACAGCAGACATTTAGCAGCAGACATTTATGATCTTTGTTCTTGTCCATTTGTAAGCAGCCTTGGATGTTTACAGACTATATATGTGTTCTTTACCACGTCTATTAGCAACAAGTATTAGCGAAATCAGAGAACATTTACACATATTTGGCTTGATACTTGAGGAGCAACTCAAGATGGCAGAGTAATGACATCTGGTGTTCAGTACTTCTAATTACACAATCATATTCTCAGATGCATATGTAAATTTGATCATTTAAAATAAAGCAATTTTTAGCTGTATTATCAAATTTATACAGATTCCACTAATTTCTGGCCCCATCTTTTTTAATATCAACAATAAGTTTGGATCAATATAATGCTGTTATGTAATATAAGTCTGACATAAGAAAACATGACATACAAATTGTTTTAGCATCTTTATTCATATTATCAGAAATTACAAAATAACACGCAACTCATCATCAAAAAATGGAAGTGTGAAATTCCTGATGCTGTAATTGCTGTATTTGAACTGCAGGGGGCAATGTGTAATTACATTTCTAACAGAAAGAAAAAGGAAACGTCTCCTTATTCACCCTCAGAAAAGACATTCACTGGACCAAGGAAATAAAGAGAAATATTTAATTTACGTGTTTTTTTGTCTTGCATTTTTTTTCCATTAAGAGTCAGTTTGAAAACAATTAAAATGATTGAAGATCAGAATCAAAGCAACCTCTCAAAAAAACAAATGTGTGTGAGTATTATTATTAGCATCACCAGTAGCCCATTTTCTCATTGTCTAATGTGCTAAACTTTGAATATACTTCTAATATATCATATTTTCATCTGGATATCTCTCCTGTTTTCTCACAATTACTCCTTTATTGCCTTTACAAAAAATATCCCAGACGCGTCATGATGGCTAACCTTCATGTACTCAGGCAATGTGTAAACCTCCAGCCTGATCAGGGTGTAGCCGTTCTCCTTCAAACTAGCACAGACCTGGGCCGCATTCACTGGGACCGTAGGGATCTTTACCCCAGGCGCCCCAAAATAGTAACTCATTCCCAGAGTTCCGATGAGCAGGAGGTGGCCACCGGACCGCAGGAGCCTCCCAATGTGGCCCAGGGCCCTGGTGAAGGCAGCCAGGTCAGGGCTGGCACTCTCCAAACAGTAGCAGGACACGAGACAGTCAGCCCCTGCTGAAGGAAGGACGTCAAGGGCCACAGGCTGAGGGCGGTGCACGTCAACGTGGACAATGTCCATGATGACATGACGTAGCTTGGCAGCCTTCTCTGTCCATGCTGAGGGCCTGATAGAGACAATTAATCACCAAATTAGAGAAAAACAGCTATTGTAAATGCACACAGCATTGATCTGCATATCTCAAGTCTTATAGGGATCTGGTCTTACGGTCGTCCCTCCAGCTTGCAGACGTGCTGCAGGTATGGTGTCCAGTCCATGCTGCAGCCTCCCTCGTCCTGGAACCAGCTCTTCAGCTCCTTCCTGTTGACCTCCAAGAAATCTGTGAGGAGCACCTTGTTGAAAACCTCACAGCCACTCATCACCTGGTACAAGGTGGGACCAGAACCTATGTCCACCAGCAGCTCACCACTCACATCACCTGGAAAGGTAAAAGAGAGGAGAAGTAAGACTGAGAAAGAGCTAATTGAGAGTTCTATAACCAAAATGCCTTGATTAATATGCAGCTTCTATTCAGATATCTCAACAGAGTTATTGTATGATCATAGCTTCTCAATATTAATGAAATAAAAATTATTTTAGGGAAGAGTGCTTGGATTATGAAGAAAGACTGCAAAGAGGAAGAGAAAGCATAGGCAAATGTTTTATCTGAAAACTTCAAAAGGTATCTGGTATAAGCATCTTTGTCCTTTATTCTATTTTATCACCTTAATTCTTCAACAATTTCATTAAAGTTACATAAAAAATATCCTTCACACTGTTACAACTACGGACAGTGTCACATACTGTATTTTGGAATCACTTGTTGCACCAATTTGCTGAGATTATATCAAATTCAAAATAAATACATTTATTATTCACCGACTTTTTTCAGAAAAAAGAGTGAGAATAACAGAGAAGAAACAAAGTGTTAGTCTCCAAAAACGCCCAACATCTGAAATATTTGCCTCTGACAGAAATCAAATTATTAGTGTTGAATTAAACATACACATATATTATTATGTGTATGTTTGACCTATGTGACCTATTTTAATAAACACCAGCAACATAGGAGATTATCATCATAATCAGGCAATATGTAACTCAATTTAAAAGCTTTTTATTGAGAATAAACTGTTTTTGGAATAAGGTTTACATGACCCATCACCCCGTCTCCTTACCTTCAGTGAAAGCTCTATGCAGGCATGCCAGTACCCACGGCAAAAGGTTGTCCTTTCTTTCCAAATCAGCCAGTGGTGGAGTGTAGGTATTCTGCAGATACGCTGCAGGATCAACTCCCTGCCAGATGGCTGCCATGGCCGCCACTCCATTCTCTGCTCCCTTTTCTTCCATCCTCCTGTTGTCTATGTGACTCTACCTAACACCTGTGTAATGGTCAGCCTTCAGGTACACCGTCAACCGCCTTATATACCTGTGTATATCTGGGTGTGTCTGTGTCATTTTGTGTGTGTCTGCTTTGGGCTACTCTGAGTTTCATGGGCGGAGATAGCAATTCTGTTTTTGGGCCAGTGTTGTACTCCGATAGTATTTGTTCTGTTCATGTTCCCTGCCCTGAGGCGCTGATACCATCAGATCAGGGGGCTTCTTCCAACACTAGACACACTAATGGACTCCTCACATGGCTTTCAGGTCTTTCACCCACCTCTCAGATCTCCACAATCATTCTAAAGGGCCTTTTACGCGCAAACAATAGACCACTTTCAGTTAAAGTTACTCAGGCTACCAAAGAATACCATAATTCCTCCGTTCAATTAGGCCTAAGAGATGCACCCCAAGCTTCCATCCTTAACCGTTTTGCCAGCAGCGTGTTAGCATTTGAACAAAGTGCTGTGTGTCCACAGTGTGTGCGGATTGTAGTTACAGTATTGCCTGAGGCCTTTTAGACACTTTTACACACAGTTTTTAGTAATGTAGTGCCCAATCATCTGGTATCAGTGATTGTCTCTGGGCATCATATAGAGCAGTTCTACACCATACTATTCATTAATATTAATTTTAGTTCTTATAATATTCACTCAATGAGCAATCCTACCTGCCCTGGGGGGGGGGGCCTCAAGGCGAAAGTGCCCTTTTTTTGTCCGTTTTTTTCACATTTTTTCTTTGACAATGGCCCACAAGGGGTCCGTTTAAAAAGAAACCTTCAAATCACATGATGACCAGGGTTATTGCGTGATGCATGTACCCTTCCTGCCAGGCGCGCCACTTGGACACAAGTGAGTCCGTTGGCGGTTGAGTTTAGATTCTCTGCCTGAGCCTGTACCGGACCCGACCCGACTACCTTAGGCTACCAAAGAATACCATAATTCCTCCGTTCAATTAGGCTTAAGCAACGAACTCCAAGCTTCCATCCTTAACCGTTTTGCCAGCAGCGTGTTAGCATTTGAACAAAGTGCTGTGTGTCCACAGTGTGTGCGGACTGTAGTTACAGTATTGCCTGAGGCCTTTTGGACACTTAGGTTAGGTTTTAGTTTGTGATCTCCATGCAGGGGAAACATCCTCTAAAATGTTCTGTTTGAGCTTCAACTTTACTCTGCAAACAAAAGTGTATTGGGAGTTACACCTGAATTGCCTCCAGCCTGAAAATAAACAACAAGAACTTTGCTATTAAAATGTGAAAAGGTGAAGTGAAAAACATGCAGCTGTTAAAGGATGCAGCCAATGGCCAAGTGTGACTTTGCTCAAGATGCAAAGACGTTATACTGTCAGCTATTCCATCAATCAATAGATAATCTCTCTCAAGGGTTAAGGTAAGAGTTAACATCTGCTAAACATGAGTTGAATTTGCACCCCAGTGACGCCACGCCTTGATGCTTCATGACAAGAATAGCATGTATGGTTATCTTGCGTTACACTTTACTTGAAGGTATCTACATAAGAGTGACATGACACTGTCATGAACGTGTCATAAACATTATAAACAAGTCATAAACATTCATGACATAACGCTTCTTTTGTTAAGTGTCATTCAGGGTTTTTTATGTCATGTCACTCTTGTGCAGATACCTTCCCGCACAAGTGTTACCATTATCTTTATTGAAGTGACTCAGTTTTAAATCGCCGTCATGCATGAATTAATTATATTTTTGCTATTTTACACATAATAATCCAAGATGATCACGTACACAAAACTGGAATTGCACGTCAAAATGACACCGAGACCCCCCCAAAATTTCACAAATTCAAAAACAAATTTTTAGGGGAGCACATGTCTTATTAAGGGGAGCCGAGCTCCCCCTAGCTCCCACGTAGTTCACACCCTGCTCTGCTAACACCGAGACGTTGATTTTAGAAACAATCCACAAGCTGCTACTTTGACCATGGAGACAGGGGCGGGGACGCATTTCCCAGCCTTACGACTAGGCCTGTTTACTTCACAACTGACTATATTAAAATAATTTAGTAGAAACCTTAGCAAATAAATGTCTTTAATAGCGTGCTGTTCTCTACAGCCTTGTATTTCAGTGTATTTTTGTAAGATATCCTTATTTCCAATTTAGTGCAAACCCAATAATTGTTGCTTCACAATGTTAAACAGTTAAGATCTTTACAACAACACAATGATGTTCAACAATTTAAAAATGTATTTACTGTGCAAATAAGTGTTCACAGACATCCAAATCCTAAAATTAAATAATGGGTTCTTGAGCACCTGCCCCTTTTGCCCTCAAGGCCAAAGTGCCCTTTTTTTGTCAATGTTTTTAATAATACGTCTCCATAACTGCAGGCAGCGCTAATATAACAGTGTATGATTGTTGCCCAAAAAATAAAAAACGGCTGATTGGACAAACACGTCACGTGGGTCTGTTTTCTCCGGAAATTCAAAGACATACTGTCATGGCGGCTTGTTCAGAATACGATTAAAACATTTTAAGCGAGAAATAAGCCGTGCAGTTGCTGAAGCTCTCTTCATTTCAGATCAACAAAGGTCAGTTTAAAAGATTTTCGTCTCTTTTAGAGACGATAGTCACGCTCAATCTGCTCCCCGTTTCCGGCTTAGCACTCTACCAATCAGATGGGTCATTTATTAAGTAACTAAACTTACATATGAATGCAGTGGAGTAGAAGTAGAAAGTGGGATGAAAAAAAAGTACTCGAGTAAAACTTGAAAGGTCCAATATGTAATACCATCCATCCATCCATCCATCTTCTTCCGGTTATCCGGTGTCAGGTCGCGGGGGGAGCAGCTCCAGCAGGGGACCCCAAACTTCCCTTTCCCGAGCCACATTAACCAGCTCTGACTGGGGGATCCCAAGGCGTTCCCAGGCCAGGTTGGAGATATAATCCCTCCACCTAGTCCTGGGTCTTCCCCGAGGCCTCCTCCCAGCCTCGACGTGCCTGGAACACCTCCGTGAGGGCCGCCAGGGGGCATCCTTACCAGATGCCCGAACACCACAACTTGATCCTTTCGACGTAAGGAGCAGCGGCTCTACTCCGAGCTCCTCACGGATGACTGAGCTTCTCACCCTATCCAATATGTCTAAGGGAGATGCCAGCCACCCTCCTGAGGAAACCCATTTCGGCCGCTTGTACCCTGGATCTCGTTCTTTTGGTCATGACCCAGCCTTGATGACCATAGGTGAGGGTAGGAACGAAAACTGACCGGTAGATCGAGAGCTTTGCCTTCTGGTTCAGCTCTCTTTTCGTCACAACGGTGCGATAGATAGAATGTAATACCGCACCCGCTGCGCCGATTCTCCGACCAATCTCCCGCTCCATTGTCCCCTCAATCGCGAACAAAACCCCAAGGTACTTGAACTCCTTCACTTGGGGTAAGGACTCATTCCCTACCTGGAGAAGGCATTCCATCGGTTTCCTGCTAAGAACCATGGCCTCAGATTTAGAGGTGCTGATCCTCATCCCAGCCGCTTCACACTCGGCTGCGAACCGATCCAGTGAGTGCTGAAGGTCACAGGCCGATGATGCCATCAGGACCACGTCATCTGCAAAGAGCAGCGATGAGATCCCCAGCCCACCGAACTGCAACCCCTCCCCAGCCTGACTACGCCTTGATATCCTGTCCATAAATATTACAAACAGGATTGGTGACAAAGCGCAGCCCTGGCGGAGGCCAACCCTCACCTGAAACGAGTCCGACTTACGCAGAGAACCCGGACACAGCTCTCACTTTGGTCGTACAGAGATTGGATGGCCCTGAGAAGAGACCCCCTCACCCCATACTCCCGCAGCACCTCCCACAGTATCTCCTGGGGCACCCGGTCAAACGCCTTCTCCAGATCCACAAAACACATGTAGACTGGTTGGGCATACTCCCAGGCTCCCTCCAGGATCCTTGCGAGAGTAAAGAGCCGGTCCGTTGTTCCACGACCAGGACGGAATCCGCATTGTTCCTCTTCAACCCGAGGTTCGACTATCGGCCGAACCCTCCTTTCCAGCACCTTGGAGTTGACTTTACCAGGGAGGCTGAGAAGTGTGATACCCCCGTAATTGGCACACACCCTCTGGTCCCCCTTTTTAAAAAGGGGAACCACCACCCCAGTCTGCCACTCCTTTGGCACTGTTCCAGACTTCCACACAATGTTGAAGAGACGTGTCAACCAGGACAGCCCCTCCACACCCAGAGCCTTGAGCATTTCTGGACGGATCTCATCAATCCCCGGGGCTTTGCCACTGTGGAGTTGTTTGACTACATAAGTGACTACCGCCTGGGAAATTGACGACAATCCCCCATCATCCTCCAGCTCTGCCTCTAACATAGAGGGCGTATTAGTCGGATTCAGGAGTTCCTCAAAGTGCTCCTTCCACCATCCGTTTACCTCCTCAGTTGAGGTCAACAGTGTCCCCTCCTTACTGTACACAGCTTGGATGGTTCTCCGCTTCCCCCTCCTGAGGTGGCGAACAGTTTTCCAGAAGCACTTTGGTGCCGACCGAAAGTCCTTCTCCATGTCTTCTCCAAACTTCTCCCACACCCGCTGCTTTGCCATCTTTCACGTCTGAGGCTGCAGCCCTTCGGGCCCTTCGGTACCCTGCAACTGCCTCCGGAGTCCTCTGGGATAACATATCCCGAAAGGACTCCTTCTTCAGTCGGACGGCTTCCCTGACCACCGGTGTCCACCATGGTGTTCGTGGGTTACCGCCCCTTGAGGCACCTAAGACCCTAAGACCACAGCTCCTCACCGCAGCTTCAGCAATGGAAACTTTGAACATTGTCCACTCTGGTTCAATGCCCCCAGCCTCCACAGGGATGCACGAAAAGCATAGCTGGAGGTGTGAGTTGAAAGTCTGTCGGACAGGGGCCTCCTCCAGACGTTCCCAATTTACCCGCACTACCCGTTTGGGCTTACCAGGTCTGTCCAGAGTCTTCCCCCACCCCCTGACCCAACTCACCACCAGATGGTGATCGGTTGACAGCTCCGCCCCTCTCTTCACCCGAGTGTCCAAAACATACGGCCTCAGATCAGATGAAACGATTATAAAATCGATCATTGACCGTTGGCCTAGGGTGCTCTGGTACCAAGTACACTTACAGAGCATCCCTATGTTCGAACATGGTGTTCGTTATAGACAACCCATGACTAGCACAGAAGTCCAACAACAAACAACCACTCTGGTTTAGATCAGGGAGGCCGTTCATCCCAATCACGCCTCTCCAGGTGTCTCCATCATTGCCCACGTGCGCGTTGAAGTCCCCCAACAGAACAATGGAGTCCCCCACTGGAGCCCCATACAGGACTCCACTCAAGGTCTCCAAGAAGGCCGAATACTCCGAACTCCTGTTTGGTGCATATGCACAAACAACAGTCAGAGTTTTCCCCCCAACCACCCGCAGGCGTAGGGAGGCGACCCTCTCGTCCACCGGGGTAAACTCCAACATAGCGGCGCTCAGCTGGGGGCTTGTGAGTATCCCCACACTCGCCCGGCGCCTCACACCCTGGGCAACTCCGGAGAAGAAAAGAGTCCAACCCCTATCCAGGAGTATGGTTCCGGAACTGAGACTGTGCGTAGAGGTAAGCCCCACCAGATCTAATCGGTAGCGCTCCACCTCCCGCACCAGTTCCGGCTCCTTCCCCCACAGAGAGGTGACGTTCCACGTCCCCAGAGCCAGCGTCTGCCGCCCGGGTCTGGTCCGTCGAGGCCCCTGACCTTCACTGCTCCCCGTGTGGCAGCGCACCCGACCCCAGCGGTTCCTCCCACAGGTGGTGGGCCCATGGGCTGGAGATGGGGGGCCACGTTAGCTTTCGGGCTGTGCCCAACCGGGCTCCGTGGCAAACCCGGCTACCAGACGCTCGCTGACGAGCCCGCCATCTGGGCCTGGCTCCAGACGGGGGCCCCGGGCTTCCTCCGGGCAGGGTCACTTCACCTCTTCCTCGATTTTTCATAGGGTTTTTGAACCATTCTTTGTCTGGCCCCTCACCTGAGACCACTTTGCCTTGGGAGACCCTACCAGGAGCACAAAGCTCCAGACAACACAGCCCTCAGGTTCATAGAGACACACAAACCTCTCCACCACGATAAGGTGATGGTTCCCGGAGAGGCAATATGTAATACATATATTGCCAGACATGAAACGCAAACACGCAAAAACAAGGTGCTGGCTGCTTGGTAGCAGATTAGATACATTCTACCCAATCTTAAAACTCGGCATCTTTCTAAAGTTGCATAACCAGAGAAGAGGTAAAACACAGCTAAATATTAGAAAGATGCATGTAAATGGTGGAGACTCCTTAGAGCCCAAAAGGACGCCGAGTTGGCTCATTTCATCCTAACTAAACTAAATTAATATTATATGGCGGCTCACAGAAAGAGCAAAGGTTTGGTCCTCTGACGATCCGTGTCCACCTGCAGGAGGAATCAACGAGCCACGTCCTCACTGGCCATCCAAGAAGAAACACCAAAATTTATTTTGATCCTGTTTGAATTGAGCAATGAATTACACATATGATGTTTGTCACTTTAAAAGATAATTTAATAATAATAATTTAGTTTGTTCTAAAACTGTTAAAGTATCAGACTGTGAAAATACGTCATTAGAAAGACTCCACACTTCAAAGTATCATGGCTGACGTCTCTCTGAAGCTACGACGCCTGTGTGTTTGGTAGCAGGATGTAACGTTACTCACACGAGCAAGACCCAGACTCAACAGGAACGTTTGGAAAGGTAAAAAAACATTTATTCTCTCATCTTAGTTAGAAGGTTTTCATGAGTTGGTATTATTCTTAGGATAACATTCAACATAGAATGACAACAGATATTCCAGTGCACCATCATCACCCTCGTCCTCCTCAACGAGGGAGGAGGTGGAACCTCCCATGATGCCACTGGCTCAGGAGGAAGTGCCCTGAAGGAGGAGGAGGCAGACGGTGAGTCAGCGTTTACTGGAGGAATCAACTATTGTAAAAAGTGATTCACTTGTTTAACCCTTGTGTTGTCCTTCGGGTCCCAGTGACCCGAAGGACAACACAAGGGTTATGTACTTCCGTTTACTTTGTTGAGAATTGCTCTCTAAACAAGGGTTAATACAGCTCCTTAGTTCTTGTTTGTACAGCATTTTGGTCAGCTTAAACTGTTTAAATGTGTTCTAGAAATAAACTTTACTTACTTACTTTACAAGAAACAGGGTTTAGAGAGCAATTCTCAACAAAGTAAAGGGAAGTACATCATCCTTGTGTTGTCCTTCGGGTCACTGGGACCCGAAGGACCACACAAGGGTTAAGTCACTTCTTTAACTGCATAGTGGATGGACCTGGGAGAATGTGCTGAAAATAATGCAACATTATGTTATTCCAATATGGTTATGGTATAACATTTATTAGTCATGTCAGTGGAATATAAAACTTACTTACTCTCCAAGTTTGAAGACAGTAGTATTGGTTTTGCTTCGGCCAAACACACTAAGGGCCCTATCTTG
>NW_024375635.1:0-3993 GCF_010015445.1 Perca fluviatilis | reverse complement strand
AGACCGGGGGGGGGGGGTTGTAGGAGAGTTTAGGGAGAACGCTGATGAAGTCAGAGAGACCCAGGAGGGACCAGGGACATGGGTTGCAGATAGAAGCTGCAGTTTGTAGAAAAGGCCTTGTTTCATCATAAGTTCTCACTAAATCTGCAGTTTGAGATATAGAACTTAAAGTTTGAACACATATATTCCTCTGGTCCTAATTATCAACAAAAACTCTTTCTTATAACTCTGACTGAAACATGATGTCACCGTGTTGGACTCAGACCTAAAAGGTCAAAGATAACCCAGGGTGGATAAACTGCAGTTTGTCATGTGACCAATGACAGCGCTACACCGGGGCTAGTCTCTCATGTCAGACCTTCCTCCACAGAGCTGTGGAGGAAGGTCTGACATGTCCAGACCTTCCTCCGCAATGCTATGGAGGAAGGTCTCCCGTGTCCAGACCTTCCCATGTTGAGTTAGATGTTCCCCCCGGTGATATATGTCAACCCTGTACCATGACTGAACCAACCACCAAAACAAAAAAACTGACCAGCCCACCGGGACCGGTCCTCCTGATTAGCCAATCAGAGCCTGTCTCTGAAAGTATGTTTTGTAAACTCTGTAACATTAACCTGACTGAACATGTTATGCTTTATTGCTCCATCTCAATAGTTTTTTTGCAAATGTTATAAATCAATGTGATGCTCTGAACTGTATTATTTAGCCTACATGAGGTAAACACGTGTGTGTGTGTGTGTGTGTGTGTGTGTGTGTGTGTGTGTGTGTGTGTGTGTGTGTGTGTGTGTGTTCCACTATGGAACCGGTTCCTACGCAAACGTTAGTATTTGGACCTTTCAGACTCCTCCCTGTGTGTCCAGACCTGTTGGACACCCTCTGAGAGAGTTTCTCCTGTACAGGACATCCCATCAGTCAGGAGAGGTGTCCTATCTTACCAGAGAAGACAAATATGGTCATTTTTCTGCTAAAGAACTGCTAACGTTTGAAGCTGGTTGGCATAGCAACTCAACATTTATTTTGTTGTTACTTGTTAACAGTGTAACTTTTATTTGTTAAATTATTGTAGTTGTGTGTAAGTTGACTTAGGTTTACTTATTATATATTTAAATACTTTAAAATGTTAATTAAATTATTAATTAATTTGTAATTGTAATTGTTAAATTGAAATAATTTTCTATTTTAAAAAAACTCCATGAAAAGCCTCTTTTTTTATGTCACTTTTCAGTTTTTCAAGAATCGGTTTAGGAATGTGTTTGGCATCAGAATCGTAAAAATCTAAACGGTACCCAACCCTAACAAGCACACATTAACACAGGCGCACACCTACATAATAAGCTGTTTTAAATTTAAAATGTTCAACGCTGATGTGACCGAGCCTGACCCGAACCCCAACACCATTTCTAAATATCTGTCCCAACGGATCCCAACTGGTCCCAACGGGCCGAGTCAGGTATCCATCCTCTAATGAATATCCCCTTTCTGGATTATAAAGTTTAGTTTGAGTTGTGATTTCACTGAGACTGTAAGATAAATACTACCTTTCCTCTCTCTGTATGAGCCATGATCTCAGAGTTCAGGGCCGATCAAGTTAACGAACATGAATTTAAAGTCCAGGGGTCTCATTTATAAAACTGTGCGTAGGATCCTTACTATAAGTGTAATGCGTAAAAGCTCATTGACCAAATCGCGCGCGAAAAAAGTCAGATTTATAAGGCGAACGCATGCGGCACCTGTAAGCAATGTTCCCTTTATAAATCACAGATTACCCACAAGTGTGCGTACGTGGATCAGCCTCTTATCCCGCCCTGTACACGCCCATTTTTAACCATAAATAGTCAATGTAAAGCACCTCGTGAATGCTGATCAGTATGTCAATAACCCTGGCAGTTGTTCTTCGTTACACCGAAACATGCCGCATCATGACGACTGGCGGAGAAACCGCACATTCTCCCGTCAAGTTTGTTTTTTATAAATCACAACCTTTGCGTGGGATGTGGCGTACGCACGTTTCAGCCCCGTTTTGTGCGTACGCCACGTTTATAAATGAGACCCCTGAACTGCTGATAAGTGGGGTCATCCCCACTTTGGCCATTCACCTACACATTACATACTTTATCATTCCAATATACATCTTGCACAATACATTTGCACTATTACTTTGCACTCTACATTTATACAATATATTGTGTTAATGTGTCTATATGTATGTTGTCTCTATTGTACAGTATATGTCTATTCATACTTTGCACGTGACGTCACAACTGCTGGCTGGCGGGCAAGAACTCCATTCTATAACGTTTATTTGTTGTGTGCATTGAGTGAATTTGCTCAAGAATCAATTTGTTGGCTGAAAGACTACTGTGACATTTAACACCGGTGTCAGCAAAAGACGAGACAGAGAAGAAGAGGCGTTGTAACAATGTTTACAAATATACATCGTAACGCTGGCGGCACAGATTATGCAGACCGCTATTTACACACACACACACACACTCACACACACACACACACACACACACACACACACACACACACACACACACACACACACACACACACACACACACACACACACACACACACACACACACACACACACACACACTGTTAAAATCATACGCTGGGCGCTTTATTAGTCTTTCTACATGGTTTAGTTAATGATCGGGCTATAATAAGACCACGTCGGTTATAATCGCTGACAACCGGGACAGTTTCATAGTGGTTGGTGTAAACCGGATATTTTAGCGTCCCGACACAACTTTGGTCGGGACTCGGGACTGTCCCGATCAAACCGGGACGTCTGGTCACCCTCCATGATACATAGTCTAGTGTTGGCAGAAGGTTTTAAAAAAAAAAAAAACTACTTATCAAGCTGTCATTCGACGTCAGGGAGGGTTTACGTATTCAGATGAAGACTTCATCACACGACGGAACAGATCAGCAAATGTTAGCGAGCTAGGTAGCTTGCTAGACTGCGGTCAAGCCAGCCGCGGTTTGAAAATACACGGTCTAGCCAGCCGTCAATAAAAAGAGGCGTGTGCGCCTATTACTATGAGTACGGTAATTTTGGTACCAGCAGAGAGAGGACGGGCTTTCAGAGCGCTCGAGTTGCATCTATCTATCTATCTATCTATCTATCTATCTATCTATCTATCTATCTATCTATCTATCTATCTATCTATCTATCTATCTATCTGTCTATCTGTCTTTATTTCTCTCTCGCCCTGTCTTTCTCTTTCATTCTTAATTATTCTTTCTTATTTCTCTCGCGCTCTCATGCTTTCATTTTCTTCTCTCTTTCTCACTCTCTTTCTCTCTCTCATTCTTTATTTATTTATTTCTCTTTCTTTCCCTCACTCTCCCGTTTTTCTTTCTCTCTCTTTCTTCCTCTTTCACTCTCTTTCTTTTTTATTTATCTCTCTTTCTCTTTTCTATCTTTATCCTTTTTTAAAACTCACATTGTATTTGTCTAATGTTTTTTTTCTATATAGGTCACATCTCAATACATTGTTTTATGTAAATGTTTACAGCACAAGCAGACAAAATAAAGTATCTCTTTCTAAATACATTTACTGCATATGTTTAGGACATTTTTGACTACCGAGGGCCTTAAAGACCTCATTTAAATTATGTAGAAAAAAAAAAGATCAGTTACAGGACGTCCCATACACTATGCACACCTCATTTGAAACCATTTTACAGTAGCGTTTGGGAGATATGTCACGTTATTCGACTTTGGAGGCCTATATTGACCTCATTTCTAATAAGTAGAAAAAAAGAATGGTCAGTTGTGATACAGGACGTCCCATACATTATGCCACACCTCATTTGAAACCATTTTACAGTAGCGTTTTGGAGATATGTCACATTATTCGACTTTGGAGGCCTATAGCTACTTCATTTCTAATAAGTAGAAAAAAAGAATGGTCAGTTGTGATACAGGACGTCCCATACACTATGCACACCTCATTTGAAACCATTTTACAGTACCAT
>NW_024375634.1:0-3991 GCF_010015445.1 Perca fluviatilis | reverse complement strand
GCGATGAGAAACCTAGGATGGCCAGACACGATGAGAAACCTGAGAAACCTAGGATAGCCGGACGCGATGAGAAACCTAGAATGGCCAGACGCAATGAGAAACCTAGGATAGCCAGACGCGAGGAGAAACCTAGGATGGCCAAACGTGGATAGAGAGACGGGATGACAAACCAAGGATGGCCAGACATGATGAGAGACCTGGGATGGCCAGACGCGATCACAAACCTAGGATGGCCAGAAGCGATGAGAAACCTAGGATGGCCAGACGCGATGAGAAACCTAGGATGGCCAGACGCGATGAGAAACCTAGGATGGCCAGACACACTCCATGAGAAACCTTGAGAAACCTAGGATAGCCAGATGCGATGAAAAAACCTAGGATGCCAGGACCTAAATGAGAAACCTTAGGATAGCCAGACGCGAGGAGAAACCTAGGATGGCCAGACATGGATAGAGAGACGGGATGACAAACCAAGGATGGCCAGACATGATGAGAGACCTGGGATGGCCAGACGCGATCACAAACCTAGGATGGCCAGAGGCGATTAGAAACCTAGGATGGCCAGACGCGATGAGAAACCTAGGATGGCCAGACGCAATGAGAAACCTAGAATGGCCAGACACGATGAGAAACCTGAGAAACCTAGGATAGCCAGACACGATGAGAAACCTAGGATGGCCAGACGCGAGGAGAAACCTAGGATGGCCAGACGAAATGAGAAACCTAGGATGGCCAGACGCGATCACAAAACTAGGATGGCCAGACGCAATGAGAAACCTAGAATGGCCAGACACAATGAGAAACCTGAGAAACCTAGGATAGCCAGACACGATGAGAAACCTAGGATGGCCAGACGCGAGGAGAAACCTAGGATGGCCAGACAAAATGAGAAACCTAGGATGGCCAGACGCGATGAGACAGATGCACCACATTTATGCATTTAAACGTTAAAATAGATAGAAAATTTGTACAGGGGAGCATGCCCATAGACCCCTCTAGGGGGGCTTGTGCCCCATTGCAGCTCTAGGTCTAGTAACGCCCCTGGGGCAGTGTCCCCGTTTTAAGTTTACAAATATAAAAACATTACCTGTTTTGGTGGTATTTACGCTTCTGACCTGAAAATGTCCCCGGATTTTGTCTCAGAAATCTGGTCACCTTAATCTACGGGGATATTTCTCTAAGGTCAGCGTGTGTTGGTTAAATAACTAAGTATAATTATAAACTTGGTTTGAAGTTACTGATGAAATAAGTAGAAAAAAGACGTTTGTTTAACGTTAATTTAAAGTTGGTCTGTTGTGTCTTACTTAGCTAGCTATCCAGCCCATTTACTCTGCATTTAGCGATCACTGACCAGTACGAGAGGCGAAAAGACTCCAAATAAGCCAAAGTTGTCATTGTTAACGTGTTACCAACTAACTAACGTTAACTAACTAACTAGCTAGTTAACGAAAGTCACGTTAATTTAGCGTACTTTGACATGAGCAGAAATAGAGAAACATGGGCGAATTTAAGTACTTTAATTGGCATTTTAGCCCTTTTTTGGTCTACCAGCTCCTGAGAAAAATAGCTGACTCTTGGCTTGCTGAATAATGTCTTCTCAGTCTAACGTTACTTGGCTCCATGCTCTTTAGCTAGCTAGATGTCACGTAAAGCTAGCTTGTGTTAGCTCCTGTGCTGGGAATAGTTTGGGCTGTCTTGGACCAAATACATACCACATACAATGAGTTGAAAGTTAAAAATGAGCATTAAGCAATACATTAATTAATTAACTAATTAAATTAATTTACAAGTATTTAATTTAACAATAATAATTACCTGAGTTTACAAAAATGACAATCGAGCCACATACCACCTATAGGCCTTATACAACTAATAACTAATCACAATCGGCTTAAATGGCCAAGTCCGTGTGTACACACACAGCTAGATATAACTAATACACACATTTAAAGTGTGTATTGTATTATATATATATATATATATATATATATATATATACATAATATATATATATATATATATATATATATATATATATATATACACACACATATAATATAACACACACAAAAATAAATAATAATATATACACATACACACACACACTATACACACACACACTACATACACACACACAATAAAAAACATACACTACATACACACAACATACACATACATATACATACATATATATAAAAATATACACACATATACCCCAAAAACAAAAAAACACAGCACACATGCAGCACAGCAGGCAGATACACACAGCACACACACACACAGCAGACACACAGAGAACAGCAGCAGGCAGGAAGACACCGACAACACAGACACACGAGGAAACACACACAGACAAGGAGGAGAGGAAAGGGAAAGGTGAAAGAAATAGGAATCACACACAAAGAGACACCCCCGCCGGCACCGCCGCCCCCGCGGCCGCAGTGAGAAGGAGACAGGAAATGAAGGAAAAGAAACGAATGGAAGGGAAATGGCCTTGTTATGACATACGATAGACATAATGGAAGAGTGGACAGAGAGAGAGAGAGAAAGGGAAATAAAAAAGCCCTTGTAGTTTGTATTACAAAGATAGAATTAATGAAATAAATAGGGATGTGCACAGATGCAGTGGAGGAGCACAAGGCAATTTAAGACTGGCCCACTGGCGAACCCTTTACAATTTTTAGCTTTGCAGGTTACAAAACACGAACACATGGTTTTGAAGGAATGAGCATTCCCCGTCGCGTCGAACGTCGGCCACTCACCGGTTCCCCCTCCAACCTTTGAAATTTCGTTCCTCAATCCATCACGGTTTTGCGTGTCAAACCAGTTGGGTTTGGTAACGTGTTATAGGCCAGGAGCACCCTGGCATGAACTGACAAAGGAAAGTAGAGAACATGAATATATATATGGGAACACAGAAAGAAATGGAAATGGATGGGAGGTGAAGCATGCACAGGCCTGGGTGAGGAAGGGAAAAGGAAGGGTGGAAATGGCAGGGGTTGTGTGGGATAGTGGTGTGTCCGCGTTGGGGCACCAGGAGACCCGCTCACAGTTCCTATCCCTCATCCAGCCCCTATCCACGGCCAACAGCTCCCTGCACTCCATGCTCACATCCATCTACATGGTATATTTCTCTAAGGTCAGTGCGTGTTTGTTAAATATCTAACTAAGTATAATTATAAACTTGGTTCGAAGTTACTGATGAAGAAAGTAGTTTGTCTACTAACGTTAATTTAAAGTTGGTCTGTTGTGTCTTACTTACCTAGAGTTAACTAGCTAGCTAGCCCATTTACTCTGTATTTAGCGATCATTGACCAGTACGAGAGGCGAAAGACTCTAAATAAGCCAAAGTTGTCATGGTTAACGTGTTAACAGCAAACCGCTAACGTTAACTAACTAGCTAGCTACTTAACGACAGTCACGTTAACTTAGCGTACGTTGACATGAGCAGAAATAGAGAAACATGGGCCAATTTAAGTACTTTCATTGGCATTTTAGCCAGCTCCTGAGAAAAAATAGCTGACTCTTGGCTTGTTGAATAATGTCTTCTCCAGTCACTTCTTGGCTCCATGCTCTTTAGCTTTGTCAGGTAGCTAAAGGTAGCTTGTGTTAGCTCCTGTGCTGGGAACAGTTTGGGCTGTCTCTGACCAAATACATAGCTACAACTAATAACTAATCACAAGCAACTTAAATGGCCAAGTAAGTGTGTACACACATTGCTAGAATTTTTAAGCTGACTAGAAACTTTGTGGTCTTGAATATATATATATATATATATATATATATATATATATATATATATATATATATATATATATATATACGCACGCACGCACGCACTGACCAGAGTTCTGACAACAATTATTTGTCAAATACTTACTTTTTTGTCAAGTGTTTTAGTAAAACAAACAAACAATAAATAAATAAATTAAATAACAAATATTAGGATGTTATTAGTACTAATAAAAATGGCAAAGGTGTAAGTTGTACT
>NW_024375633.1:2207-4500 GCF_010015445.1 Perca fluviatilis | reverse complement strand
GTGTGTGTGTTGTGTGTGTGTGTGTTTTTTGTGTGTGTGTGTTGTGTGTGTGTGTGTGTGTTGTGTGTTGTTGTGTGTGTGTGTGTGTGTGTGTGTGGAAGCTCTCTGTCTGAACTCCTTATATGGTCAAATATAGCCGGCAGCTCAGACTGCGCACACACACACACAGACATCACACGTTCACACATACACGCACAGACATATACAAACAGACGTCACACTTTCACACACTTGGCACAGAAACACACACTGTGTGTGTGTGTGTTTCTGTGCCAAGTGTGTGTGTGTGTGGTAACATGTTTCACAGCTCTACCGTTTTTTTATTCTTCTTTCCTCCAACTGTGACTACAGCTACACATTCAGTACTCCTGCTACTACTAACCTTTTATGGAGTTTTTTTGACATACTATACTATGACTTTTTAAAACATTTCGACATACTACACTATAACTTTTTAAAACTTTTTTGGACATACTATACTATGACTTTTTAAAACTTTTTTCGACATACTATACTATGACTTTTTTCGACATACTATACTATGACTTTTTAAAACTTTTCGACATTTTAAAACTTTTTCGACATACTATACTATAACTTTTTAAAACTTTTTTCGACATACTATACTATGACTTTTTAAAACTTTTCGACATACTATACTATGACTTTTTAAAACTTTTCGACATACTATACTATAACTTTTTAAAACTTTTTTCGACATACTACACTATGACTTTTTAAAACTTTTTCGACATACTATACTATAACTTTTTAAAACTTTTCGACATACTATACTATGACTTTTTAAAACTTTTCGACATACTATATACTATCTTTTAAAACTTTTTTCGACATACTATACTATAACTTTTTAATGGTAATTTTTCGACACTTACACATTCTATGACTTTTTTTAAACTACTTTTCGACATACTATACTATAACTTTTTAAAACTTTTTGACATACACTATACTATGACTTTTAAAACTTTTCGACATACTATGCTATAACTTTTTTAAAACTTTTTTCGACTACTATACTATAACTTTTTAAAACTTTTTTTTTTTTTTTTACGTACTATACTATGACTTTTTAAAACTTTTCGACATACTATACTATAACTTTTTAAAGGCACTTTTTCGACATACTATACTATGACTTTTTAAAACTTTTCGACATACTATACTATAACTTTTTAAAACTTTTCGACATACTATACTATGACTTTTTAAAACTTTTCGACATACTATACTATAACTTTTAAACTTTTGACTACTATACTATGACTTTTTAAAACTTTTTCGACATATTACTATAACTTTTTTAAAAACTTTTTAGACATACTATACTATAACTTTTTAAACTTTTCGACATACAACTACTTTTTAAAACTTTTCGACATAGTACTATACTATAACTTTTTAAAACTTTTCGACATACTATACTATAACTTTTTTAAACTTTTGTATACTACACTATGACTTTTTTGAGCCTACACTATGATTTTTTAAAACTTTTTCGACTATGCACTATAACTTTTTTAAAACTTTTTAGACAGTACTTACTATGACTTTTTTTGACGTACTACACTATAACTTTTAAAACTTTTTGACATACTATACTATGACTTTTTTTTAAAACTTTTACGACATGCTATACTATAACTTTTAAAACTTTTAGACATACTATACTATGAGCTTTGACTTTTTAGACATGCTATACTATGACTTTTTAAAAACTTTTGACATACTATACACAGAAGCTTTTTTTTCAAACTTTTCACGACATGCACTATGCTATGGCTTTTTTTCGACTTTTTAGACATGCTATGCTATGACTTTTTTTAATTTTCCGACGTACTATACTATGACTTTTTTGATTTTCGACGCCTATGCCGGGCTTTCGACTTTTTTTTTCGACATACTATACTATGACTTTTCGACGCTATGCTATGACTTTTTTAATTTTTAGGCATGCCTATGCTATGACTTTTTTTAATTTTCCGACATGCTATGTTTTTTTTAGACATATACTATGACTTTTTTCGACTTTTTCGACATACTATGCCTATGACTTTTTCGACATGCTATACTATGACTTTTTCGACTTTTTTCGACATGCTATGCCACTGAAGGCTTTTTAGACATATACTATACTATGACTTTTTGATATACTATGACTTTTTAAATGACTTTTTTCGACATACTATACTATGACTTTTTTTTCGACATACTATACTATGACTTTTTCGACATACTATACTATGACTTTTTAGCAATGCGTAATACCGCA
>NW_024375633.1:0-2189 GCF_010015445.1 Perca fluviatilis | reverse complement strand
ACCTGTGTGTGTGTGTGTGTGTGTGTGTGTGTGTGTGTGTGTGTGTGTGTGTGTGTGGAAGCCTCTGTCTGAACTCCTTATATGGTCAACTATAGCCGGCAGCCCCTACTGCACACACACACACACACACACACACACACAGACATCACACGTTCACACATACACGCACAGACATACACAACAGACGCACACACATTAGGCATTACAGAAACACACAGTGTGTGTGTTTCTGTGCAGTGTGTGTGTGTGTGGTAACATGTTTCACAGCTCTACTGTTTTTTATTCTTCTTTCCTCCAACTGTGACTACAGCTACACATTCAGTACTCCTGCTACTACTAACCTTTTATGGGAGTTTTTAAAACTATACTATGACTTTTAAAAACTTCAATACTACACTATAACTTTTAAAACTTTTTTGACATACTATACTATGACTTTTAAAACTTTTTTCATATACTATACTATGACTTTTTTTCGACATACTATACTATGACTTTTAAACTTTTCACATTTTTAAAAACTTTTCACATACTATACTATAACTTTTAAAACTTTTTTCACATACTATACTAATGACTTTTAAAACTTTTCACATACATACTATAACTTTTTAAAACTAACTATACTAATTTAAAACTTTTCACATACTCACACATGACTTTTTAAAACTTTTTCACATACCATACTATAACTTTTAAAACTTTTTTCACATACTATACTATGACTTTTAAAACTTTTTTCACATACTATACTATGACTTTTTAAAACTTTTCGACATACTATACTATAACTTTTAAAACTTTTTCTACATACTACACTATGACTTTTTAAAACTCTTTAATACCATACTATAACTTTTTAAAACTTTTTCACTACTACACTATGACTTTTAAAACTTTTCACAACATACTATAACTTTTAAAATTTACATACACATTAAAACTTTACATACTATACATAACTTTTAAAACTTACATACCATACTATACTTTTAAAACTTTTCACATACTATACTATACTTTTAAAACTTTACATACTATACTATAACTTTAAAATTTTTACATACTACACTATACTTTTAAAACTTTTCTACATACTATACTATAACTTTTAAACTTTTCACATACATACTATGACTTTTAAAACTCACTACCATAATTTTAAAACTTTTCCAACATACTATTTTAAACTTTAATAATATAACTTTAAAACTTTTCCTACCATAATATAACTTTAAAACTTTATATATAATATAACTTTTTAAATAATACATATAATTTTAAAACAATTTATAATATTTAAACTTTTAATTTATATTTTTTTTACTTTTATACATTTTCCACACAACCAATCCCAATTTTCACATCCATTTTAATGTTTTTTTCTTTTACATACATACTATGAATACCAACTAATATTCGACGATACATCATATATATAATTTTTCATACTTATACTTATGACTTTTTCATTTTTTCGACATACTATAATATATGACTTTTTAAAACTTTAACAACTATATTTTCTTTTAATCTATACATTTTTTTTTCCGACATAATTTCTACAAATATTAATTTAACTTAACTTATTACCCCTCTCTCAGCCCCTCCCTACTTCTTGTTTTTTCTTGCTTTTTTTCACTGCTCTGCCCACCATTTGTTTTTCCTATACTATGACTCTTTTCACATTTTAAACTTTTCATATATGATCTAACCTTTCTACATACTATACTTTTTATACTTTCATACTATACTATGACTTTTTCACATACTATACTATAACTTTTAAAATTTTTTCAACATACTATACTATGACTTTTTCGACATACCATACTATAACTTTTTTCCACAATTACACTATGATTTCTTTCATACTATACTATGACTTTTAAACTTTTCGACATACTATACTTTGACTTTTAAAACTTTCGACATAATATACTATAGACTTTTTTCACATACTATACTATGACTCTTAAACTTTTTCGACATACTCATACTATGATCTTTTAAAACTTTTTACATACTATTATATTAGACTCTTTCGACATACTATACTATGACTTTTAAAACTTTTCGACATACTATACTATGACTTTTTAAAACTTTTTCGACCATACTATACTATGACTTTTTTCGACATACCATACTATGACTTTTTTCTCGACATAACTTATACTATGACTTTT
>NW_024375632.1:0-4263 GCF_010015445.1 Perca fluviatilis | reverse complement strand
TTTAGTAGACTACATGTTAACTCATGTTAACTCATGTTTAGCAGGCTACATGTTAACTCATGTTTAGTAGGCTACATGTTAACTCATGTTTAGTACATGTTAACTCATGTTTAGTACATGTTAACTCATGTTTAGTAGGCTACATGTTAACTCATGTTTAGCAGGCTACATGTTAACTCATGTTTAGTACATGTTAACTCATGCTTAGTAGGCTACATGTTAACTCATGTTTAGTACATGTTAACTCATGTTTAGTACATGATAACTCATGTTTAGTACATGTTAACTCATGTTTAGTAGGCTACATGTTAACTCATGTTTAGTACATGATAACTCATGTTTAGTACATGTTAACTCATGTTTAGTGGGCTACATGTTAACTCATGTTTAGAAGGCTACATGTTAACTCATGTTTAGTAGGCTACATGTTAACTCATGTTTAGTACATGTTAACTCATGTTTAGTAGGCTACATGTTAACTCATGTTTAGTACATGTTAACTCATGTTTAGTACATGTTAACTCATGCTTAGTAGGCTACATGTTAACTCATGTTTAGTACATGTTAACTCATGTTTAGTACATGATAACTCATGTTTAGTACATGTTAACTCATGTTTAGTAGGCTACATGTTAACTCATGTTTAGTACATGTTAACTCATGTTTAGTAGGCTACATGTTAACTCATGTTTAGTACATGTTAACTCATGTTTAGTACATGTTAACTCATGCTTAGTAGGCTACATGTTAACTCATGTTTAGTACATGTTAACTCATGTTTAGTACATGATAACTCATGTTTAGTACATGTTAACTCATGTTTAGTAGGCTACATGTTAACTCATGTTTAGTACATGTTAACTCATGTTTAGTAGGCTACATGTTAACTCATGTTTAGTACATGTTAACTCATGTTTAGTAGGCTACATGTTAACTCATGTTTAGTAGGCTACATGTTAACTCATGTTTAGTAGGCTACATGTTAACTCATGTTTAGTAGGCTACATGTTAACTCATGTTTAGTACATGTTAACTCATGTTTAGTACATGTTAACTCATGTTTAGCAGGCTACATGTTAACTCATGTTTAGTACATGTTAACTCATGTTTAGTAGGCTACATGTTAACTCATGTTTAGTACATGTTAACTCATGTTTAGTACATGTTAACTCATGTTTAGTACATGTTAACTCATGTTTAGTACATGTTAACTCATGTTTAGTAGGCTACATGTTAACTCATGTTTAGTACATGTTAACTCATGTTTAGTACATGTTAACTCATGTTTAGTGGGCTACATGTTAACTCATGTTTAGTAGGCTACATGTTAACTCATGTTTAGTACATGTTAACTCATGTTTAGTACATGTTAACTCATGTTTGAGTACATGTTAACTCATGTTTAGTAGGCTACATGTTAACTCATGTTTAGTACATGTTAACTCATGTTTAGTAGGCTACATGTTAACTCATGTTTAGTACATGTTAACTCATGTTTAGTAGGCTACATGTTAACTCATGTTTAGTACATGTTAACTCATGTTTAGTACATGTTAACTCATGTTTAGTGGGCTACATGTTAACTCATGTTTAGCAGGCTACATGTTAACTCATGTTTAGCAGGCTACATGTTAACTCATGTTTAGTACATATTAACTCATGTTTAGTAGGCTACATGTTAACTCATGTTTAGTACATGTTAACTCATGTTTAGTACATGATAACTCATGTTTAGTGGGCTACATGTTAACTCATGTTTAGCAGGTACATGTTAACTCATGTTTAGAGGCTACATGTTAACTCATGTTTAGTACATATTAACTCATGTTTAGTAGGCTACATGTTAACTCATGTTTAGTACATGTTAACTCATGTTTAGTAGGCTACATGTTAACTCATGTTTAGTACATGTTAACTCATGTTTAGTAGGCTACATGTTAACTCATGTTTAGTACATGTTAACTCATGTTTTCATGTTAACTCATGTTTAGTGGGCTACATGTTAACTCATGTTTAGCAGGCTACATGTTAACTCATGTTTAGCAGGCTACATGTTAACTCATGTTTAGTACATATTAACTCATGTTTAGTAGGCTACATGTTAACTCATGTTTAGTACATGTTAACTCATGTTTAGTACATGATAACTCATGTTTAGTAGGCTACATGTTAACTCATGTTTAGTAGGCTACATGTTAACTCATGTTTAGTACATGTTAACTCATGTTTAGTAGGCTACATGTTAACTCATGTTTAGAAGGCTACATGGTAACTCATGTTTAGTAGGCTACATGTTAACTCATGTTTAGTACATGTTAACTCATGTTTAGTAGGCTACATGTTAACTCATGTTTAGTACATGTTAACTCATGTTTAGTACATGTTAACTCATGTTTAGTAGGCTACATGTTAACTCATGTTTAGTACATGTTAACTCATGTTTAGTACATGGTAACTCATGTTTGGTAGGCTACATGGTAACTCATGTTTAGTACATGATAACTCATGTTTAGTACATGTTAACTCATGTTTAGTACATGTTAAGTTAACTCATGTTTAGTACATGTTAACTCATGTTTAGTACATGTTAACTCATGTTTAGTAGGCTACATGTTAACTCATGTTTAGTACATGTTAACTCATGTTTAGTAAGCTACATGTTAACTCATGTTTAGTACATGTTAACTCATGTTTAGTAGGCTACATGTTAACTCATGTTTAGTACATGTTAACTCATGTTTAGTACATGTTAACTCATGTTTAGTAGGCTACATGTTAACTCATGTTTAGTAAGCTACATGTTAACTCATGTTTAGTAGGCTACATGTTAACTCAAAGATTCGTAGGAAAAATATAAACATTGGAGGCCATTAATCGGCAACGCAAGGAGAAGCTGAAGAAATCATGTCCTCTCTGGTGAAGATGCTTATTTAAAGCTAATGTACTTGCTCTTACTACTTGTTGTCTGGAGTTTGAACCTTCACAGTTGAAAGCACTTAATTGTAATGACATAAATGACATGTCATGTAAAAAGTGTGTGTATGTGTGTGTGTAGTAATGTGTGGCCAAATTTTAGTATAGTTGTACTTGCCTTATTACTCTTACTATAATGTCTCTGTCTGTCTGTCTGTCTGTCTGTCTGTCTGTCTGTCTCTCTGTCTCTCTGTCTGTCTGTCTGTCTCCAGGTGTGACCCAGGTTGGGAAGGTGACCTCTGTGACCTCTGTGTGATGATGCCCGGCTGCGTCCACGGTTCGTGTCGGCAGCCGTGGCAGTGTCGCTGCGAGCCAGGCTGGACCGGACGCTTCTGTGACAAAGGTACTACTACACTTACTACACATACTACACATACTACACAGGTACTACTACACATACTACACATACTACACAGGTACTACTACACATACTACACAGGTACTACTACACATACTACACAGGTACTACTACACATACTACACAGGTACTACTACACATACTACACATACTACACAGGTACTACTACACATACTACACATACTACACAGGTACTACTACACATACTACACATACTACACATACTACACAGGTACTACTACACATACTACACATACTACACAGGTACTACTACACATACTACACATACTACACAGGTACTACTACACATACTACACAGGTACTACTACACATACTACATACTACTACTACACAGGTGCTACTCATACTACATGTACTACTACACATACTACACATACTACACAGGTGCTACTACACATACTACACAGGTACTACTACACAGGTACTACTACACAGGTACTACTACACACAGGTACTACACATACTACTACACACAGGTACTACTACACACTACTACACAGGTACTACTACACATACTACACATACTACACATACTACACAGGTACTACTACACACAGGTACTACTACACATACTACACAGGTACTACTACACATACTACACAGGTACTACTACACATACTACACAGGTACTACTACACATACTACACAGGTACTACTACACATACTACACAGGTACTACTACACATACTACACATACTACACAGGTACTACTACACATACTACACAGGTACTACTACACATACTACACAGGTACTACTACACATACTACACAGGTACTACTGCACATACTACACATACTACACAGGTACTACTACACATACTACACAGGTACTACTACACATACTACACAGGTACTACTACACATACTACACAGGTACTACTACACATACTACTGGGTGCTACTTTACGCA
>NW_024375631.1:0-4365 GCF_010015445.1 Perca fluviatilis | reverse complement strand
TGTGTGTGTGTGTGTTTGTGTCTGTCTCTCTCTCTCTAGCTGTCTGTCTCCCACTGACTGTGATGTTTAGCTCAGTGTACCTGTCTGTCTCTCTACCTGTCTCTCTACTCCTGACTGTGGTGTTACAGTTAGGTTTAGATTGGTTCCTAATAATACCAAGGGCACTGATTGGCTCTCACACTATCCATCCTTGTACCTGATGTTTCTTTTCCAGCAGGTCGGCCATTGTGCAATCACCTGACAGGACTCATATTCCAAAGAATGTTATCTTACTTACTTCCCTACTAAACACACAGATAACATTGGGCTTGGCAGGCGGCCCCCTGTAGGGCCTCGCCCCCCCAGCTGCCCCCCTAACTTTGGTGTTCAAACAACTGTGCTTGTAAAAACAAACCCTGAATCCCAGCAAAGCTGGAGCCCCGAGGCCCTTCTAAAGTAAGTGTCCCCAGGTGAAGTTTAAACACACGTTAAATTTGTAATAAATGTAATGTGTGCTAAAGGCGAGTCAGCATCAACAACAGCACATCTATTACATCTGTTTGTGATTGGCTAAGGAGTACTATACAATCCACTTCCTGTCACATATCACAGCAATATGGCAAACTACAAATACCATGGTATTAAGAATCCTAGTCTAAACAGAACTGCTGTGTGCATGTAATAAATCTCTTCTGATGTTATGTTAGTTAGTTAGGCTACTGATCAGCTCCAGGGCCCTACAGTGTAATGTAATAGCTCCAGGGCCCTACAGTGTAATGTAATAGCTCCAGGGCCTCGTGTATGTAATAGCTCAGGGCCCTACAGTGTAATGTAATAGCCCCAGGGCCCTACAGTGTAATGTATAGCCCCAGGGCCCTACAGTGTAATGTAATATCTCCAGGGCCCTACAGTGTAATGTAATAGCCCAGGGCCCTACAGTGTAATGTAATAGCTCAGGGCCCTACAGTTAATGTATAGCTCCCCAGGGCCTACAGTGTAATGTAATATCCCCAGGGCCCTACAGTGTAATGTAATAGCCCCAGGGCCCTACAGTGTAATGTAATACCCCAGGGCCCTACAGTGTAATGTAATAGCCCCAGGGCCCTACAGTGTAATGTAGCCCACAGTGTATGTAACAGGGCCCTTTAATCCCAGGGCCCTACAGTGTAATGTAATAGCTCCAGGGCCCTACAGTGTAATGTATGTCTCAGGGCCTACAGTGTAATGTAATAGCCCCAGGGCCCTACAGTGTAATGTAATAGCTCAGGGCCCTACAGTGTAATGTAATAGCTCCAGGGCCCTACAGTGTAATGAAATAGCTCAGGGCCCTACAGTGTAATGTATAGCGCCCTACAGTGTATGTATTGCTCAGGGCCCTACAGTGTAATGTAATAGCCCCAGGGCCTACAGTGTAATGTATGCCCCAGGGCCCTACAGTGTAATGTAATATCTCCAGGGCCCTACAGTGTAATGTAATAGCCCCAGGGCCCTACAGTGTAATGTAATAGCTCCGGGGCCTACAGTGTAATGTAATAGCCCCAGGGCCCTACAGTGTAATGTATTCTCCAGTTTGCCCTCAGTGTAATGTAATAGCCCCAGGGCCCTACAGTGTAATGTAATAGCCCAGGGCCCTACAGTGTAATGTAATAGCCCCAGGGCCCTACAGTGTAATGTAATAGCTCCAGGGCCCTACAGTGTAATGTAATAGCTCAGGGCCTACAGTGTAATTAGCCCCCAGGGCCCTACAGTGTAATGTAATAGCTCAGGCTACAGTGTATGTTTACCCAGGGCCCTACAGTGTAATGTAATACCCCAGGGCCCTACAGTGTAATGTATGCTCACCCCAGTGTAATGTATGCTCGGGCTACAGTGTAATATTAGCCAGGGCCTACAGTGTAATTAATAGCCCCAGGGCCTACAGTGTAATGTAATAGCCGGGCCTACAGTGTATGTAATGCCCAGGGCCCTACAGTGTAATGTAATAGCCCAGGGCCTACAGTGTAATGTAATAGCCCCAGGGCCTACAGTGTAATCTTCAGGGCCCTACAGTGTAATGTAATATCTCCAAGGGCCCTCAGTGTAATGTAATAGCCCGGCCTACAGTGTAATGTATTAGCTCCCAGGGCCCTACAGTGTAATGTAATCTCGGGCCCTACAGTGTAATGTAATATCTCCAGGGCCCTACAGTGTAATGTAATAGCCAGGGCCCTACAGTGTAATGTAATAGCTCAGGGCCCTACAGTGTAATGTAATACTCCAGCTACAGTGTAATGTAATAGCCAGGGCCCTCAGTGTAATGTAATGCCCCAAGGCTACGTGTAATGTGAGGGCCCTACAGTGTAATGTAATAGCCCCAGGGCCCTACAGTGTAATGTACTAGGGCCTACAGTGTAATGTAATGTCAGGGCCCTACAGTGTAATGTAATAGCCCAGGGGCCTACAGTGTAATGTAATAGCTCCAGGGCCCTACAGTGTAATGTAATAGCTCAGGGCCCTACAGTGTATGTTAATAGCCAGGGCCTACAGTGTAATGTAATGCCCCAGGGCCCTACAGTGTAATGTAATATCCCCAGGGCCCTACAGTGTAATGTAATAGCTCCAGGGCCCTACAGTGTAATGTAATAGCCCCAGGGCCCTACAGTGTAATGTAATAGCCCCAGGGCCCTACAGTGTAATGTAATAGCTCCGGGCCCTACAGTGTAATGTAATAGCCCAGGGTACAGTGTAATGTAATAGCCCGGGCCCTATAGTGTAATGTAATAGCCCAGGGCCCACAATTAATAATAGCCCAGGCATTGATGAGCCCTGTGAGGTTTTTTATCTCCTTGGGGGATACCCTTCTGTTTTCCACCTGGATCTGTTTTGGCATGACCCCTCGCTGACCTAGGTGGTAAGGCAGCGATGTCGGTCCTCGGGCTTTGCCTTCTGGCTCAGCTCTCTTTTCTCCTACGGTGGATAGATGGAATGTATGCACCCGCCCGATTCTCCGACCAATCTCCGGCTCCATTGTCCCTCACTTTCGCGCACAAAACCCCAAGGTACTTGAACTCCTTCACTTGGGTGAGGACTCATTCCCTACCTGGAGAGGCATTCCATCCGGTTTCCTGCTGAGAACCATGGCCTCCGATTTAGAGGTGCTGATCCTCATCCCAGCTTCACTTCACTCTGGGCTGCGACCGATCCAGTGAGTGCTGAAGGTGCGCGGGCGATGATGCCATCAGGACCACATCATCTGCAAAGAGACCAGCGATGAGATCCCCAGCCCCCCCAACTGCAACACCTCCCCCCCGACTACGCCTCGATATCCTGTCCATAAATATCACAAAGGATTGGTGACAAAGCGCGGCCCTGGCGGAGGCCAACCCTCACCTGAAGCGAGTCCGACTTACTGCCGAGGAACCGGAACAGCTCTCACTTTGGTGCGTTACAGGGATTGGATGGCCTGAGTAGAGACCCCCTCACCCCATACTCCGCACACCTCCCACGGGTATCGGGGGACCCGATCATCACCTTCTCCCAATCCACAAAACTACTGGCAGCCCGTTGGTCCAGCCCCCTCAAGATCCTTGTAAGGTGAAGAGCTGGTCCTTGTTTAGACCAAGAATCGTTGTTCCTCCTCAACCCGAGGTTGATATCGCGACCCTCTTTCACCGCTTGGACTTTACCAGGGCTGAAGTGTGATATGTTTGGCCCCTCTCCTAACGCGGGCCACCTTCTATCTGTTCATTCGCCAATGTTGAAGAACCAACACCCCTCCAACCGTTTCTGTGGATCTATCAATCGCTTTGCATGGTATTTGTACATCGTGGGCTTCGCAGCTGTTCCTCTCCTTAATTTCAGGTTCCTTCCACTATATCTCTTGGGGTTGGTAATGGTTCTCTGGTGGGCACCACCCCACGCACCACGGACCCCCCTAACCCCCCCCCACCACCCACCCAGCCACGTCCAGGCACCACACACCACAGACGCCACCAACGCAGCACAGCGCATCGCACGTACGCACCACGCACACGCAGCAACACATAGACCGCACGCACCGCGACATGCATGCACGCCGCATGCGATGCACGACGCACACCGCACGCAGCACGCACGTGCGCACGTGCCACAGCACCACGATGCAAGCACGCACGCACGCATGCGCATCGCACGTACCATCCGCAGCGATACGCAACGATGCACGCACGCATGCACGCATGCACGCACGCACATACGCACGCACGCACGCACGTACGCACGCACGTACACATGCGCACGCATGCACACGCACGCATCACATACGCACGCATGCACGCACGCACGTACGTACGCACGCACGCGTACGCACGCACGCATGCACACACGCACGTACAATGCACGCACGAGACACACAGGCACACACACGCA
>NW_024375630.1:0-4486 GCF_010015445.1 Perca fluviatilis | reverse complement strand
ATTTATTGAATACTATCTCAATCCCCTTTCAATCAAACACAATAGTTATATAAAAAGATACGTACCATTTTTGCAATATTATCAAGGAACTTGTGATCCCTCCTACAGCCTTTTATTCTCCATGGATGTCTCAAATTTGTATACCAACATTGAGACCGCAGGCATTTTGGCAGTAAAGAACATCTTTCAAAAGTACCCTGATAGCAAAAGACCAGAGAAAGAGATATTGCAGCTTCTTCACATCAATCTTACCAGGAATGACTTTGAGTTTAATGGTCGGTTTTATCTTCAGGTAAACAGGACCGGGCCCCGCCGGGGAAAGGGCGCTTGGGGAGGGGTTTACCCCTCTATGCTAATATTTACATGTCCCAATGGGAATCTAGTGCACTGGCTTCTTGTCCCAAACAGCCTTTACATTATTACCGTTATCTAGATGACATATGGGGTATCTGGGACCACCTCAGAGGAAGAGTTTCACCAGTTCCTGGACAAGCTTAACTCATATTGCACTTCAATTCAACTAAGCTTAGCCAGACCTCTATCGATTTCCTGGACATCCACCTATAAGGGTCCTACATTTTAATGGAACACATAAACTTGACATAAATTTTTAAAGTTTTTTTAGACGGACAGCCACTTTGGTGTTATACAGGTCAGCTACCATCCAAGGCACACTTTTGCCGGCTTGCTTAAGTCTCAGCTTATCAGATTCAAAAGAATCTGTACCCAGGGATGCTGACTTTAAGAGTGCTGTAAAATCCTCTCTTCTCATCTTTACGCAATAGAGGCTACACTTTACCTATGCTGCGAAAGCACTGAGAACCTTGAAAATACTAAACCCATATGCGGGACTCTATCCTCCCTATTATTGTTCAATATTCTGAGAGACAATGTTAAGTTTGTCCAGAGGCTGAAGAACTTTTGCTGCTCGGAAGGTAACACTTTCCTCCCCGGATTACAGGCTTATAGCGGCCTATAGGAGGAATAAAATTTGCGGGGTATATTGCGGTCGTCAAACTTAAACCCCTAATCCTCCAAAAACTAGGAGACTGGATGACTTTTACAGACATTATAAGACGGTCCAGAATCAGACCACAAAGGAAGTTTTAGAACACAAACAGGAGTCAATACCACAACAAAACTGACTGCATTCTTATCAGGTGCCACCAGTGCTCCATTCAGTATGTAGGTGAATCAGGAAACAGTCTTTTGACCCGTTTCACACAACATAGACATAATATTACAAAGACAAAAGAATCTTAATAACCCTTAGTAAAACATTTTGTGGAGCATGCGTGGTCTCAATCTTAGAGCAACAATCCTTGAGGCTGATCCAAACTGGACGGTTAGACCTCAGAAGAAAAACAGAACGCACCTGGATTCAAGAACACTGGGCACCCACATCTCCTAGAGGTCTCAATGAGAAGTAGGTTTGAAACAAAACACTTTTTTTCCCATTCCTCCCCCCTCTCCCTTCCCCCCTCTCTCTCTCTCTCTCTTCTTTCCTTCTTTTCCTCTCTCTTTTCTCCCCCCTTCCTCTTCTCCTCTTCCCTCTCCCACGCGGTGCTCTCTCTCTCTCTTTCTCTGCTTCTCTCCCCCCACACTCTCTCTCTCCTCTCTCTCTCTGTTCTTCTCTTCCTCCCTGTTTCCCGCCCCCTCACTCTTTTTTTTTTTCTTCCCCCCCTTTCTTTCCTTTTCCCTCCGCCTCTTCTCTTGCCTTTTTTTTCCACCTTTTTTCCCCTCTCTTTCTCTTTCTCCCTCTTTCCGCTTCCTCATATTTCCCCCCTTATTTCTCGCCTTATACCCCTTTTTCTCCTCCTCCTCTCCTTTCCCACCAAACTCCCCCACACCCCCCTCATGTTTTCTAACCCTAACCCAGTGCTCTATCCTCTAATCTTAACCTCAGTCTTCTTATTCCTAATCCTAACCCTTAGACTTCTATTTTCTAACCCTAACTCCTCTCCCAGCTCTCTAACCTTAACCCTGTCTTTTTTGTCCTTCACTCCTAACTCAGTTTTTTTTCTAACCTTTAACCCAGTTTTCTATTCTCTAACCTTAACCTCAGTCTTCTTATTCCTAATCCTAACCCTAGACTTCCATCTTCTAACCTTAACCCTCTCCCAGCCTCTAACCTTAATCCTGTCTCTTGTTTTTCACTCTTAACTCCAGTTTCTTCTTTCCTAATCCTATCCGTTTTCTTTTTCTCTAACCTTAACCTCAGTCTTTTTATTTCTAATTCCAACCCTAGACCTCTATTTTCTACTCTTAACTTCAGTCTTTTAGCCTCTAACCTTAACCCAGTTTCTTATCTTTTAACCCTAGCTTAGTTTCTTCTTTCCTATCCTAACCTTAGTTCCCTTGTCTCTAATCTTAACCTAGTTTCCCCTTTCTCTCCTGTCCTATTTCGGGTCCTTTATTCTCTAACTTTAATCTTAGTTTTTTAGTTTCTAATTTGAATTCAGTTTCTTTCTATATCTCTTTCTCTCTCTCTCTTTCTTGCTTTCTCTTTCTCTCTACTCTTTTTTCCCCCTCTCTTTTTTTTTTTTTTTCTTTCTCTCCCCCTCTCTTTCTTCCCTCTTTCTTTTCTCCACCTCCCTTTCTTTTCTCCTTATGTATGTGTGTGTGTGTATGTATGTGTGTGTATGTATGTATATATGCAGTATGGATGTATGTATATATGTATTGTATCTTATATATATATGTATGTGTTTTTTTTGTGTGTGTATTGTATGTATGGGTGTTTATTAGTATATATATAGTGTTTTTCTTCCTCTTCCCTCCTCTCTCCCTCTTCCCTCCCTTCTTTTCCCTCTTCTCTCCTCCTTTGTCCATTCCCTCCGGTGGGACCTAAACTGACCTTACCTCTATTTGTCATCCAGTCTCCTTCAGCTGTCCTTGATGGGGTGAGAGTGGGTGGGGACCTGCCTGGGATCCGTGATTGGGCCGGGGATCTGGACCTCCGGTGTGTGGCTGGAGCCTCGAGCGCCTTCGGCGCCGGAGACTTCCTTTATCTCCCCTAACCCTACTCTAACCCTAACCCCTAACCTCCTAACCCTAACCCTAACCCTAATTCTAACCTCCACCCTTGACCCTACCCTAACCATAACCTTTGTCCTGTCTCTACCCCTACCCCACCCCTGATCATAACCTCTTCTATGTGTGTGTCTAACCCCAACCTCTCCCACCTTTTACCCTCCCATTCCCCTCTCCCCTTTAACTCTTGCCTAAACCACCCTTACCCCTTTGACCCCTAACCTAACCCATAACCTTTGTCTCGGTCCTTGCTCTGCCCTCCTCTTGAGTCCCCTTTCGGCACACAGTTTTGTGCAGCCTTTAACGCATTTTTTGCTGGGGGTTCCCTGCGGCGGGTTGCGGGGGCCCGGGGGTCTTGTTCCTGGCCAGTGGTTGCGGCATTTGAGCCCGCGTATGCGCGGCGCGAGGATTTCTTTTCTTCCCTATCCAGCCCGACCTGCCTGGCGCGTGGCTCCCTTGGGCCCCTCCCGCCCTCTCTGGGGAGCCTTCCCTCCTTTCCCATTTTTGATCTGGGCGCATCCCTGTCTCCGATTCAATTGGCTTGGCTGTGTTTCCGTCCTGTATACATGCCCTATTTTCGTGCATTTATTCAAACTATGTATAGACTGACATGACTGGACGCATAGGACTTTTGAGTTCGCGCGCCCTTTGCTAGGACTGTCACGCGTTCGCTGGCGTTCAACACACACCCTTCGGCTCTTGTTTCTGGATGGATGGGATAAAATCATTTAATATAACCATTTTATATACATACATGGACCATTTGGTCTCTCTTAACTCCACTTACATCTAACACACACGTGTGAGAGCTCTGGACTGACAAACCTCGACAGCGGGGTCCTTTTAATTCTCGGGGTCTCCCCCCACCCTGACCAGCTGCCACTGGATCCAGAGTGGCCCTGGATTATATCCCTCCTATTCTGGGGCGTTTTCTGTTTCCCTTCTTGAACTGTAAGGACGGCTTTTGGCGCCATCTTTGTGGAAATGCAACATTGCATGCACAAAATAATGACAGCACTTGAGCTGAGCAGCATGGACTGCTGCATCAGGGACACCTACCAGCCGATGTCAAACTACCCCCCCTTCTCCTGCGGAGGCACTGTAGTTGCCCATTGACTGAGGTCACACACTGACACAGACAATCCACACTGTTCAATTTTACTTATAATAATGTTTGTGATGGTCATATATTTTCCATAAGTAGGTAAGTCTGAATATAATTATGTCACATATACGGTTATGCTTGGATTCATGTGGACCCTCTTTGATTTCCTTACACTGTTTTCTTTCAGGACATTTGTTTTGTTAACACTGTGTTTGAGACACAAAAACTGACAAATTCCACATCCCATTATGCGATGGATAAAGTGCTTTGTGCAAGATCCAGGGAGGTTTTTCTGTACCATTGATTGTCATTTTTGGGTTCATTTACTTTCCACAGAAAAGATCTTTT
>NW_024375628.1:0-4929 GCF_010015445.1 Perca fluviatilis | reverse complement strand
TTGTTGCTTCGTTCGGTTACCATTGTTGCTCCACTGGCCGGATGTTTTTGATTCCACTGTGCCCTGCACAATACTCTCACCCCACGCACTAATACAACCTCTGTCCCTGTTGTCTCTCGGCGACTGCGCGAGGACCCAGCCAGCTCTGCTGACCAGCTCCACTCCACACCAGCCTGAGCCATGGTGTGTAGTAAGCAGCAGAAGCACCAGACCAGGCGGTCAGGACAACGCTACAGCCCCGGCCGCCCCCCCCCCACAACTAGAAAGCGCTACAGCATTCTGACGGAAAGGGAGGGTTCCCTTCTCTAGCCGTCCACGCAGCTCATCCTGGTCCAGCCACACAGTCGACTCCCCATTGGGGGGGGGGGAGGACTCTCCCCCTCGGACTCATCAACCTCCACGCTGATCATCGGAGCTCCATGGTAAGGGACCTCCACATTCCCCCCCTTTACCTAGCGGTCCCTCCAAGGTCTACTGCTTCCCGGTGCCAAGGTCCGTGACATCCAGCACAAACTTCCCAGCATCCTCCCCGCCACGCCAAGGTCGACAACATCATCGTGCATGTGGGCACAAACGACATCAGAGCGAGACGGTCGATAGAACTCCAGGAAGACTTCACCACTCCCCTCTCCACCCCTGATGGGTACAGGTAAGCGGATTGTCATCTCTGGGCCTCTACCTACATACAGGAAAGGTGCGGAGAGATGGTCCAGACTGTTCTGCTCCACACCTGGCTGGAACCACTCTGCACTTCCCTGAGCATTCCCTATGTCGACAACTTCAACTTGTTCTGGGAGATGCCCAACCTGCTGAAGCTTGATGGTCTCCACCCAAACCGACACGGAGCCAGGATGCTATCTGACAACATAACGACCACACTGAAAGGCAAGTATTGACATTATGTTGAAAATATCACATATTCATGTCCCCAGGCATTGATCCTGATAGCACTATACAAGTGGATGAATCTGAAAATGTTTTCTGCAGGATAACATGTAGTACTAGTGTTATTCCAGTAACGTGATAGTACTAGTACTATTCCAGTAACATGTAGTACTAGTACTATTCCAATTATAATCAACAACAGACCACACAAAGTGGTGAATAAGAGGGCAATAATTAACAACCTAATTGGAATTAAAACTACCACTGCAATGATAGAAAAAAAACGACAAAAAAATTAGATGTGGATTACTAAATATCAGATCTCTGTCTTCTAAAGCAGTACTAGTAAATGAATTGATATCTGATAATCAAATTGATCTATTCTGTCTTACTGAAACATGGCTGGGCCATGAAGAATATGTTAGTCTAAATGAAGCTGACTCCTCCCAGTCATATTAATACTCAAATTCCTAGAGGCTCAGGCCGAGGAGGGGGAGTTGCAGCCATATTTGATTCAAGCCTGTTAATTAATCCTAAACCCAAACTGAATTATAACTCTTTTGAAAGCCTTGTTCTTAATCTTCAACATCCAACACGGAAATCAGAACAGCCAATTATATTTGTTGTTGTCTACCGGAGCTCCAGGTCCGTATTTCTGAATTTTTATCTGAATTCTCAGAGTTTTTATCATGTGTAGTCCGGTAAATCAGACAAAGTACTTATTGTAGGTGATTTTAATATCCATGTGGACGTTGACAGCAATAGCCTTACTACTGCTTTCAACTCATTACTGTTCAATGGGTTTCGGTCAGGTTGTGCACACAAGTGACGCACTGTTTTAACCACACCCTCGACCTTGTGCGGCATATGGTATTGAAATTGAGGATTTAATAATATTTCCGCAGGAATTTGGTATTATCAGATCATTTTTAATTACTTTTGAATTCTTGCTACCTCACCATACTAAACTAGATAATAGCTACTACACTAGATGCCTATCTGACAATGCTATAGTGAAATTTAAGGAAGAAATTACAACAGCATTTGACTCTATGTCGTGCCTTAGAATAACAGAGGACCTCTATGTAAACCTCAGTCCCTCTCGGGTTGATGCATTTGTGGACGGTGCTGCGAACTTGCCCTACGGACGACCTTGGACTCTGTCGCTCCTCCAAAAAGAAGACGATGAGTAGTGAAGGAAAACAGCTCCTTGGTAACTGAGACAAACTGCGCGAATTGAAACAAGTCTCATGAGAACTCGAGGGTGAAAGTGGGCTCCACCAAAGTGGAAGAATCCCGTCTGGATTGGCAAGAAAGTCTCCAAACCTATAGGAAGGCCTTAAGAAAACCCAGATCAGATCGTAATACCACTTCACTAATAGAAGGAAAATAAGAACAACCCAAGGTTTCTTTTCAGCACTGTAGCCAGGCTGACAGACAGTCATAGCTCTACTGAGCCATCTATTCCTCTAGCTCTGAGTAGTGATGACTTCGTGAGCTTCTTTAATGATAAAATTATAACAATTAGAGATAAAATTAATCACCTTTTGCCCTCAACTTCTAACAGTTCATCTTTAAATACAGGACCGCTAGAACGAGCGAATTAATCCGGACATATACTTGGACTGCTTTTTATCCTATAGACCTTCAACAATTAATGTTAAAGATATCCTCAGCTAAGCCATCTACCTGTCTCTTGGACCCCATCCCAACGAGGCTACTCAAAGAAGCGTTACCCGTGGTAAACACTTCACTACTAGATATGATCAATATGTCCTTATTAACAGGTTATGTACCGCAGTCATTTAAAATAGCTGTGATAAAACCTCTTCTGAAAAAACCGACCCTGGATCCTGAGGTCTTAGCAAACTATAGACCTATATCTAACCTTCCCTTTCTATCCAAGATCCTTGAGAAGGTGGTTGCTAATCAGTTATGTGATTTTCTACATAGCAACAGTTTATTTGATGATTTTCAATCAGGATTTAGAAAGAATCATAGCACAGAGACGGCACTGGTGAAAATTACTAACGACCTTCTAACAGCTGCAGACAAAGGACTTGTCTCCATTCTTGTTTTACTAGATCTTAGTGCTGCATTTGACACTATTGATCATACAATCCTGTTACAGAGATTAGAACACTTAGTCGGAATTAAAGGAACTGCACTAAAATGGTTTAAGTCTTATTTCTCTGAGCGATCCCAATTTGTTAACATTAACGATAAACCCTCCAAGCACGCCAAAGGTGCATGGCGTTCCTTAAGGCTCAGTGCTTGGACCAATTCTATTTTCCTTATATATGCTTCCTCTAGGACATATTATTAGGAAACACTCAATTAATTATCACTGCTACGCAGACGATACCCAATTATATCTGTCAATTAAGCCAGATGAAAGTGGTCAGTTAGCAAGACTTCAAACGTGTGTTGAGGATATAAAATCCTGGATGACCCACAACTTCCTGATGTTAAACTCAGACAAAACGGAAGTTATTGTGATAGGACCAACGCACTGCCGAACCCGTTTTGAAGATATAGCTACTCTGGATGGTATTGCCCTGGCCTCCAGCACTGCGGCGTCAGAAATTTGGGAGTTATTTTTGATCAGGATATATCCTTCAACGCCCATTTAAAACAAACCTCAAGAACAGCCTTTTTCCATCTTCGTAACATTGCCAAAATCAGGAATATCCTGTCTCAGAATGATGCTGAAAAACTAGTCCATACGTATTCGCTTCTAGACTAGATTACTGCAATTCCTTATTATCAGGTTGTCCAAATAAGTCCCTTAAGGCTCTCCAGCTGATCCAGAATGCTGCAGCACGTGTTCTGCGACGAGACTAAGAGAAGAGATCATATTTCTCCTGTATTAGCTTCTCTGCATTGGCTTCCTGTGAAGTCTAGGATCGAAATTAAAATCCTCCTCCTGACTTACAAAGCTCTAAATGGTCAAGCACCATCATACCTAGAAGAGCTCTTGAGTACCTTATTGTCCCACTAGGGCACTGCGCGCCCCGGAATGCGGGGCTACTCCGTGTTCCTAGAGTCTCTGGAAGTAGACTGGGGGCCAGGGCCTTCAGCTATCGGGCTCCGCTTCTGTGGAACCAGCTTCCAGTCTGGGTTCGAGGGGCAGACACCGTCGCCACATTCAAGAGTAAACTGAAAACCCTCCTCTTTGACAAAGCTTATAGTTAGGGGTGAGGACTTGCAGCGTCCACCTAACCCGGCCCACCTGCTTCTCCTCGTAGTTAGTTATGCTATTACAATTCTAGACTGCAGGGGATGCTGTTTCCTTCCTATGACACACTGAGCTGCTCTCTCATCTCTACTTGTTACTTCTGTATGCATCCTGTCCCAGAAATGCTTGTTACTAATCTAGCTCTGGGGGAGTTTACTCCCGGAGTCCTTATGTTTCTTCTCGCAGAGCTATGCTCTGTGATTCTCTACAAATCCCGGCCGCATCCTGCTGCATCCTGCTGCATCTGCTGCATCCGCTGCATCCCTCTGCATCCGCTGCATCCTGCTGCATCCGCCCGCATCCACCCATGCTCTGCAGCGCACGCGTACTCCCATCGCACCCACTGTTGTGATGTTCCTATGCACAGAGTAGTCTGGATCCGTATATAGGGGACAGCACTACTCAGTATGACACTGATGTGCCCTGCTATGACATGAACTTCCACGATAACCTTGACGGCCACCTGTGACCTTTAATGTGACTATTACGCCACTGTTCATCACACCCCCAACCCCCCCCCGTCAGACACCGCCTACCAAGAGTCTGGGTCTGCCGAGGTTCTTCCTAAAAGGGAGTTTTTCCTTGCCACTGTCGCGATAGCCACTGCTAATGCTTGCTCTTGATGGAATTACTGTAATTGTTGGGGTTTTGGAAATTACAGAGTGTGGTCTAGACCTACTCTATCTGTAAAGTGTCACGAGATAACTTTTGTTATGATTTGATACTATAAATAAAATTGAATTGAATTGAATTGAATTGAATTGAATTGAAAATTGAATTGAATTGAATAGAGAGTCAGAAAGTCA
>NW_024375627.1:0-4994 GCF_010015445.1 Perca fluviatilis | reverse complement strand
TTAAGACAGTTGACAAGTGTTGAGACCATGTACGACTTTTTAATATTTCTTTAATCTTGTCCAAAGTGATTATTGCATATAACTACTTACCAGATATTCCTTGATAAGTTTGTCCACATCCTCCCCAAGGTACACAATAAGAGACTTCAGCAGGCACTCCCTCTTTAGATTTACCTCAAGACTCTAGGTGAAAGCACAAACAGTACAAAATTATGCTGTTCAGTTTAATAACTTGATTAAAGATGCAACTGCCACACAATGCACATGGGTTCTTTGGTAAACAGTAATTTTTATTTACAAATGCTTTGAGTAAACCAGTTAAAAAGTCAGTCAAACTCAGAAGAGAAGCATGGCACATCTTCCAAAGTGTATTCTAACTCTACAAATTTTATTCGATGTACTGAGCAAGTACATACATACCTGATCCAAAACTCTCAGTATGTTCCGGGTCTTCTCTCTGACAGTTCCTCCCTTGTTTTTGATGATATCAATCAGCTTGCTGTGGTGCTTGTCCAAGGAAGCCAGGAACCGCGGTTGAAGAGGAACAGTTGTAATCCTCATGAATTCAGCATTGATCTTTAAAAAAAACAAAATAGCACATTACAAGATGTGGTGTGTAAGATCTTATTTTTGACATCTAGGGCCTAAAGATGCATTATGGCTCATTAGCATGTTTCTAATGGTAGGGAAGAATATTATAGGACTGAACTATTGCAATGGATTTACAAAAAGGTTACATACCTCATCCATTGAGAACAATGCGGGCCATCTGACTTAACTCCTCCACTCCTAATTCCTTCTCCACAATTTCATGTCTCCGCAGTGAAAACGTCTTGGCTATTTTGTCCTTTATCAGTGCACGGTTGTTTCGTTTCATCACCTCACTTAGAAGTAACAGTCTCTCCTTTTCCAACTTGTCTGGGGTCTCTCCAGTTGGAATGTCAGGTATGTGGTTGGCCTCTCCTCTCTTAGGTCTCTTTACTTTTTTTGCTGGCAATGCACCCTCTGGAGCTTTGGACTTAAGTGAATTTGCAAGTAATTCAGAACACCCAATGCCCTTCAACTGAGTTCGGTAGTTGCCCATTTTGGTCTTCAACCGCTGCTTCCACCCGTAACAACCGTTGTATGAACCAGGTTCAGAGAGACATGGATGCTTCTTGATAAGTGCTTCGGCAACAACACTGAAGTCAGAATCTGTTGGGTAGGCCTTGTACTTTAATATCTCTTCAGCTACCTTTTCCAGAATATCAGATTTTGTTTTTGAACTAGGTGTCAACCTTGTCATGTTTGACCTATACACCACATTCCCCTTCTCTAACTGCAGTTCAGTGTCATAGGAGAACGTTGGTATCGGAAACTCTCTTGGCCACATCTGAGTTCTTGTAGAGACAGAGCTGGAGAGTGTGGAAAGGAGCTCTGTGTCATCTGATTGAGTTGACAAATCATCACAGACAGTAAGATTAAGTCCTTGGCTGCAATCATCAATTATTGGGATGACCTTGACAGTTGCCAAGTCCTCAAGTTCAACAGTAGATGTCAAGTTCACTAGCGCATCTCCAAAGTCTCTGTCTTGGTACTGCAGTCTGAAATTACCATTAAACCCACACACTTTCCGGACTTCATCCATAAGCTGCTCCATTGTCTCTGGAATTCCATCAGGCAGAATTAGCTTCCTGGTGTCATCAGGATTCAAAACAACCCGCAACTTGGCTGGCCTTTTCACTGCCATGTCAGCCCATCAAAAAGAATCTAGTAAAAACAGCCAGAACGAGCCACAAACATTTGTTTTGTAAGAACACCCCTAGAAACACACAAACTACCGTTTCACTGTTGTTCAGGTGCTGCGCTATATGTTGAAAATAGTCTTTTAAATTTGAACGTTGATTGCAACTGCATAAAAGACATTTAAATGTGGTAAGTTCCGTTTGTGAGGATTGCTGATGACATCTTGACAAGTGGCTCAAAAGTGCATTCCAAGTCTTGCAGGTACATGGACAGTTGAAATAGATGCAGCGATAGGAATGGTGACGTCCATAATGTCTGTGTTCAAGCTTATAATGTTTAAGTAGCTCAGATCTTCGTGAAACAGATGTACCACAGTCTTTGCATTTCCACATTCATCAGAAGACTAGGAAAGAAAGAAAAGTAGACCCACCTTACCAATTTGCCACTTATACAGTTTACATGATGCAGAATGGTACATTTACGTGCAGTTTATATAAACAGTTATGTTTTTGTCATTTACTTCAGCAGGAAACCAACGCAACTTTTTAAAAGCAAAGATATTTCATTTTACTAGTTCATTAGTTGTAGAGGTATCATTACTTGTCTCCATATGTCCCTACTTTGCAATTATTCAAAAGCTGTAATAAGTGAATAGCTTTATACAGTATGAAAAACAAACTGATGTTCTTACAATTACTGCAATCATTTAAATCAATTGTAAGGTTACTTAAACTGCATGAAATGACTTACTATTTATTTAATAGTTTATTGCCTGGTCAAATGAACTTACTGTAAGGTGGGTAACTTTGTGATATTTGTTTTGACTAGAGATGTGAGGAGACACTTTCATACTGCCAGTCACTATATTACAAATGTAACTAAAGCAATTTTAATTACATTATTACTAATAGATATTACATTAGTATTAGTATATGTTGAAATATATTAGGTTATCAGCTGCATCTCTATTTTGGGTTTTTAATTCGTAATTAAACATACATGCAAATGTTCACTTAATTCCCGGACTTACCAAATTCAGTAATGGCTAAAATTGTGACCTTTTCAGGAAACAGCAAATCTGTCAAGACAAAGAAAAAGGCGAGATTTCACATTTAGTTTTACATGGGGATATTAGCATTATCCATATTTGTCACTAAAAACTATCAATTACATCAGAAATATTGGCGGTAGTATACTGACATATTATAGAATTAAAACCAATTCCTTTTTAATAAGTACTAATGATGAAAGAGCAAGAGGACCAAAGTTATGATATCCCTCAAAGCAAAACTGTAAATCTGGATTAAAAAGTCTCTATGGCACAGAAAATGGTCACCTATTAATCCCTCTGTTGCTAAACTGAACAGATGCACAGGACGTGATGTGCAGAGCACTTCTTTAAGTGTCATGAATCACTAAAACTAGTTACTCATTGAACTGAAATACTCCCGTTTATAATTCTGGACGTTTTTTTTTCCATCGACTTTAAAAAGAAAATTGACCAGGGTTCATTTTATCAGACATGAAGCCGACACGTTACATTGCTGTCGGATTAGCACAAACAGACCAAGATCTGTGGCACGCTTAAATATATGTGCGGTTGATTAAAGACAAGGGGCAGGCGAAAAGCGTCCGTGACCACAGTCAAACTAACGTTACGTTTTTATTTGTTAAATACAGGTTCTAGTAATTTGTTCTTTAGTCTTTTACTCCGAAGGTTTATGCCACTTACAGTAACATGCATTTAAGCCATGAAATGCGACAAAATGTTGACGAGTTTGACCTTCTTCGCCTCACTTTGCTCTGCTGACAGCTCTGTGTGCAGTGTGCGCAGGCTGCTGTTGTGTCAGTCTTTCCCAACCCTCGAATAGTACTTCCCTCTTGTTTAAATGCGTAGCGACCCCAGTGTGGTTAGCGATAAGGTGGTTCAAGTTCAGGTATTGTTAAGGGAAACATGTCGACGGGGAAAGCGATCTTCCACATACAGCTAAATTTATGGTAGCCGCGGTTGTTGCGCGAGAAACGACGTGCGACCTCCCCACCCTCGGCAAAAAAAACATGTCTAGAGAGCAGAACAGGCCCTCTCCTAGTTTTTAAGCATGATTTAAATACGAGCGTTATCATACCACCATTACTTTTAAACACAGAGACAACAAACGAATCTTCCTGTGCATGTGAAAAGAATGCAAATAACTTAGTTTAGCTAGCTAATGTTACCTAGCTAGCTAGCGCGTAACTTGTAATGCGCAAAAATTACAAAAGCAGTTGTAAAGTGGTTGCCCTTCATTCCAAAAACTTTAAATGAGCATGGAAAAAAAAAAACGATAACATTAAAACAACACAATAAGACTGCTTACCTTGTTTAAGTTTAAGTTTCCTGAAAAACCAAAACAACGTCTTCATCGAGCGAAGGTAATGGCGGACAACAGCAAAATTCAGAACGATGCAAGGGTGGGGTTAACCGATACATTCGTACATCACGTGACATGAAAACCTCTGGTTTAAAGTGAATAGAATAGAATTTAAGTACAATTGTTGCTTTTAATTTTTTCTGCGGGGAGTGTTATCTGCTTTTATGCAAACGGAAATAAACAGGTTTATCCTAGAAACCATGATTTTCAACTACACTAACATAAAAATTAACTTTAAATAAATGACACAGTGGTTTCACTTTTTCAGTGCCGCGCGGACACGCGGACGGACTTTCTCTCTCCCACAGACGTTTCGGTAAATTACGTGAATTTTTTGCGGGCGGTTCAGCGAAAAGAGGAGGCAGGTGGATTTAAAAATCCACCTGCCTCCTCTTTTCGCTGAACCGCCCCCGGTTTTTAAATCGGTTTTTAAATCCACCTGCCAAAGTGACTTTTTACCAGCCAGTTTATTTTTTGCCTCATAAAAGGTGAAAAACATGACTTGCTGTGTCTCTATGATCCTGTCCTGTCCTATTCATGGTAGCCTACTCATGGACATTGCGCCGTCATCACGTGCTGTAGTAGGGGGGCCAGCCTTGATAATACTGTATAGGGGCCCGGTGTTGGCTCGTTACGCCACTGCATATAAGAGATGAGAGGACTGACAAAATCAGGAGTAGCCTACGCGCACCACAACAACAAAAAAACTGTCACGGCCTGGCCATGACTCGGGCTGCTGTTTTCCTTTTTTGGTCATGTGTGGAGTGAGTGAGTGTGTGTATGCGTGGTCTTTCCATCAGGGCACCTGGCTCTCCAGCGCAGCTGCAGGCAATTCACCAATCAAGCTCCAGCACTAGT
>NW_024375626.1:0-5000 GCF_010015445.1 Perca fluviatilis | reverse complement strand
TGAATTTGATCTGTATGTTGGTTTAATGTGAATGGTAAGTTGTTTGGTTACAGGTAATGGATAGGCACCCTATTAGTTATACTGGGCTACAACAAGTCAGCTCCTAGCACTGAGGCTAACTACAAATTCCCCATCTACAATTAAAAAATATGAAGAAGGTATATCTTCATTTAGGATATGCTATAAATAAGCTGCGTATAAATAAGATACGCTATGAATAACCATAAAATACAATGCAATAAAAGGGTAATATGTATGAGGTAAATTAAATGTCACATTGGTATTGGATTTAAAGGGATTAAATATTGATATGTAAATATGTAATATCTTTATGTCCAAACTATGTGGCATAAATAAATACTAAAATAAAAATTTTCGCCAACAGTGTCAAAAACCCTGCCTGCTGTCCACAACAGTATCCTCCTTGGATAAGTGTGTTCATTGTGTGAGACCTGTAACTTCCTTCAAGTGGCTTGGCTATCGATGCACAGGTTAGATATTTAGTGAATTAGTATAGAGTGTAATGTGTTGTGTTCTAACCACTTAAATAGACCTGCAGTGTTAACATTATATAGGTATAATAGCTCAAAACTACTCAAGTAAAAATAGTTACTTTGCGAAAAGTGGCAAGTACAAAACCACAGGCCAATCTATTCCCAAGGTCTTTTTATTTGATGTGGCTATTTCAACCACAGATTTTTCTGTCCAGCTAGTGAGTTTTAGTAATGCCATTTTCCAGATGAGATTGCGTTAAGTAAAGCTGAAGACAGTGGGAGCGAATCTGATAACGGCAACACAGAAGTTACAGCATCAGAGTTTGGAACTGTGGAGCCTGTGGATTTTGACTCTACAACCACAGAGCAAGACCATGACATTGGAGTCTTTGGTATGTTGACTCACTTCATAGTCACTGCTCATAAAATTATTTTTTTCCTGTGACAAAAGTAACTTTTGTTAAATTGTGTGTTCAACAGGATCAGTGTCATTTGTGTCGTCCACAGTAAATGAGAGTGTACATCCCTCTGAAGGTAAGATTCAGATTCAAGAGGTTTATTGTTTTATGCACAGAAAAAACACAGTGGTTTATACCATACAATGGAATTCTTACTTTGCCCAACTCCCTTAACAGAACAGTTCAATAATAAGACAAATACACAACACAAATAGAAAAATTAAATAAAGTAAAAGGGTTAGGGTTAGGCAAACTTAAGTTGGAATTAAAAGAAAAGAAACCTGAGTTGAATAAGTTGCTCTGTACCTCAGTTACAGTTAAGGTGGCGATAGTCATTCAGACAAGTCACAGTGTCCTTTGGGAGGGGCACAATGGTGGTGGACTTGTATTAGATGGGGACAGAGTGATGACACAGAGTGGGCGTCCAGTATGCCCTTGTTTTTTGGCCATAGTCCTTCCCTTTCAGCTGGCGTTGAGGGCTTCAAAGTGAGCCCTTTGTTTTCTCTTGCTGCGTCTGTGATGTGTTGCAGACCTTGCCACATGCTCCCGGGATCAGGAGTGGTGTAATATCCCTCCAGCTTCAGTCTGTATTGTCTCTTGGCCTGTCTGATTGATCTACGCAGGTCATATCTGGCCTTTTTCCACACTTCAGTTAGGTTTTTCAGGGTTTGTCGTTGGTGTAGGTCTTGCAGCGTTTAGTGGGGATAATTTTCTTAGTGTATTTACAAATGTAGCCAGTTACAGCTGCAGCATATTCCTTTAGGTCCACAGTACAGTCTCCTCTCAGAGCAGGAGTTTTAAACACACCTACCATGCCTCTACTGGTAAAGCAGACCTGAAGCACTAGTTCAGATCCTTCATTCCATACTTTAATAGTTTTACTTACTGGGGGAGCTTGTTTGAGGAGTTGCCTGTAGGCTGGGTAGAGGAACACTGAGATGTGGTCTGATAGTCCAAAGTATGGCCGAGGCACAGCCTTGTAGGTGTTCTTCACATTGCTGTACACTTGGTATTCTTCTCCCTCGAAGGAAAGCTCGTGTTGATGGTACTTTGGTAGGACGCTCCCTGAGGTTGCAGTAGTTAAAGTCACCAGCCACGATGAAGGACAGCATCTGGGTGTGCAGTCTCCAGCTTGCTGATGAGGTCCTGTAGCATCCCCATCGCGGTCACGTGATCAGCCCGTAAACAGCAAGCAGAGGCACAACGCTGAACTTGCTTGGTAGATAAAAGGATCTATACTTTAGCATTACAAGTTCAATGTCCGATGAACCATGCTTTTCAACAACCTGCACATTCCCACACCATCTGTTGTTAATGTACACACACCGCCTCCCCTGGTCTTCTTCGAGGCCTCTGTGCGGTCTTCGTGGTGGATGGAGTGTGTGTGGAGCAGGAGAACCGAGTTTGGGGTGCTGTCAGAGAACCAGATCTCAGTGATAATAAGAGCACAACATTCTCTTATCTCACGCTGAGTTGTAGTCCTAGTTCTTAGCTTGTCCATCTTATTTGTCAAGAGAACGGACATTAGCCAGCATTGTCCTGTAGCTCAGCCTAGCATGTAGCCCACCTCTCTTGCCTCGTCCCCATTGTGGGCGCATCGGTGTTGCTGTGTCCTACTGGCAGGAGTTGGCTTGGTCCAGGCAGAGAAAGTCAAAGTTCAAGAGGCAGTGTTGTAAGCTTGTGTTGAACATTGCAAACAAAGTTCTTCCCTGCTGTATCTTACTGTTGCACACACAAGCTGTGTGTAAGATGCAAAATAACAAAATAAACAAAGTCAGTGTCAGGAGAGCGAAGCAAACACCAAGTCGACTGTGGGCACCATGTTGAATTGTGAAGCACCTTAATGTGCTTTGAATAAGACACATCCTTTTTAGGCCAGGTATGAAAGGAAGAAAAAGATAAATAAAAACTCATTTTTCAACACATTTTAAAAAGAATAAAATGAAGTATAGGAATAAAACCGAAGACCAAAAAATGACTGCAGTGTATTCTACACATGCCACAAAACTGCAACATCCACAGTTGGATTCCATCCAAGGATATTTATGCATGTCTCTGTGATGTTTCCTTTCTCTGAAGTTTTCAACTATCAAAATGCAAGAGTAATCTTAAAGAAAGGGATATAAATAAATAGCCCTAAATGTTACTGTACTGCATTTGTTAAAAACATCTTGTCCGGAAGGGGAGCATATACACTTAAGTAATGATCAGGAAATGTATATTGAATTTGAGATAAAAGTAAAGTTACCTCCTTCTCTTCAAATGTTCTCTTGATTGCCCATGAGTATGTTCTATTAACTCTTTGGCTTTTGCCCAGTTGGTTAAAGAAAAAAATGAATTGGTCTGAATGACCAATTCAGAATTGTTTAAAAGTAGTATTAGGCTGATTGTTACGTACTTTATGTGTTATGTTTCCATATCAAGCCTAAACTTTCAGACCAAGTTCCTACACTATTTAGCTAACTCTATGAAATCAGATTTAATCAGACCTTAAACCCCATAGTCTTTGTTTCATTTAAAATAAGGTGTGTTGAAGTACAATGCCAAAATAACTTAAGAAATTTTACTAATTGTAGTATTATTAACTGTACTTAAATTAATTCATATATCAAAAGGTTTAGCCACTTAAACAGATGAACAGCAAAGACATTCTAAAAATGTTTTAATGCTGATGACTTTAATACACTCCATATTGTCCACACTATAATGTGACCAATCAACTGATACCCAAAGTGAATTATTTAGAAAAGTAAACTGCAATTTCTTGTCAACTGTGGCACTAACTGAACTCATGTTTTGATGGCTTCAACTGTCACATTTTGTTTGTGATATATCTTTTTCCTTGTTTGCCTATCTTCCAGGGAATTATGCTGATAAAGAACATGGATCCAGAAGAGTGGCAAAGAAAATGTGGTCTAAGGCTGAGGTTGCTGCTGTAATGCGACACTTCAAAGATCATATGCAGGGGGAAACTGGCCACCAAAACTGAATGAAGTCACCGCTAACTGGTGGAAGATCCAGTGTTGGCACAAAGAACATGCAAAATATAAGGGACTTTGTTAGAAATAGAGGAATAATTGCAAAGAGGCAGTCACAAAAATAAAAGATTTAAATACACTGACAGTTGTAGTGGTGTTTCTGTTAGTTTTAAAAAGTGTGGCTCTTGTGTTACAAGTTATCTGCCTGTTATAGGTTGTAATAATGCCATTTTAAAGGTTAAGTACAAAAATATAAGGTTGAATTATACAAAGAGGCCATCATAACAACAAACTGTAAACCAGCACTTATTTTTTTTACATGTTATTAATTTATTTTTGTTATGAGCAAACATGGGTCTTTTGAAGTTGAGTAAGAATGAGATTTGAGCAAAAAAGCTAAAATCAGTTATTGTCATGACACTTGTGTTGTGTGACAATCTATTGTTAAGCTGTTACAGGCTCCTATCTGGCTGTTAGTCAGTGTCACCAACTAACAATGGTGATATTTGAGTTGTACAATGAAATAATAATTAAGTCCCATTAACGCTTGGTGGTGTCAGGTTAATGTGTATTTATGTTAATGAGCCCAAGTTATTTAAGTGACGTCATTGTCCCTTTAAAGTCCCAATAATGTTTGTTTGGACCTTATAAGTCACATAAGGAGGACTGTCTCTATAAACCACAATAGTTTTAGGGTGGTGTGTATCAAGCTCTGAAGGGTGTATCTGAAGTCTAAAGTGACCTGAATTTTTTTCAGATTTTTTTGAGTGTTTTAATCTAACTCCCATAGCTCTAGGACCTCAGGAAAGGGTAGTCCATCTAAACCACCACCGGGCCTGTTTGGAGAAAAAGTCCAGCTAAACCACATAAACCCGTATGTGTGTGTGTGTGTGTGTGTGTGTGTTCTTCATTAAATGGAATATTTACCAGGGGAGAATCATTAACACCACCATCTCTCAAGCTCTGATTCAACTCTAGGATTCAGGAAGGACAGTGTGTGTGAGCGTGCATTAGTGCGTGTGTGTGTGTGTGTGTGTGTGTGTGTGTGTGTGTGTGTGTGTGTGTGTGTG
>NW_024375625.1:50808-81491 GCF_010015445.1 Perca fluviatilis | reverse complement strand
GGGACCACTAAGGTCTATATAAAAGAGACTTCAGATACAGTATTATGGACCACTAAGGTCTATATAAAAGAGACTTCAGATACAGTATTAGGGGACCACTAAGGTCTATATAAAAGAGACTTCAGATACAGTATTAGGGGACCACTAAGGTCTATATAAAAGAGACTTCAGATACAGTATTAGGGGACCACTAAGGTCTATATAAAAGAGACTTCAGATACAGTATTAGGGGACCACTAAGGTCTATATAAAAGAGACTTCAGATACAGTATTAGGGGACCACTAAGGTCTATATAAAAGAGACTTCAGATACAGTATTAGGGGACCACTAAGGTCTATATAAAAGAGACTTCAGATACAGTATTAGGGGACCACTAAGGCCTATATAAAAGAGACTTCAGATACAGTATTATGGACCACTAAGGTCTATATAAAAGAGACTTCAGATACAGTATTAGGGGACCACTAAGGTCTATATAAAAGAGACTTCAGATACAGTATTAGGGGACCACTAAGGTCTATATAAAAGAGACTTCAGATACAGTATTAGGGGACCACTAACGTCTATATAAAAGAGACTTCAGATACAGTATTAGGGGACCACTAAGGTCTATATAAAAGCATCCAAAGAGCACCATGTCATGGGACCTTTAAACTAGCAAAGACACTTTGGGCTTTGCGCTGCGCTACTCCGGGTGCAAGATAGGGCCCACAGTGCCATAAATTGTCACTGTGTCTTGGACGGAGGAGTGGTAACACTACAAGAATGTCACTGACCAGCCCCGGACCGATCACGCGCAAGTTCATAGGTCGACGCTTTGGAGGAGCAGCAGCCTCTCAAAAACTCACGAAGATCTTTTTAACTGCTGTTGTTGATCTGAAATAAAAGACAGATTCAGCAACTGCATAGCCTATTTCTCGCATTAAAATGTTTCCACAAACACATTTCGGTTATCTATTTTCGTAAAATAGATTGTTTACCAAAAGAGAAAACAATCTCGAGATCTGTTTTGAAATCCGGGAGCACCCAAGTGTAGCGTTCATCCAATCAGGTGCAGCCATGGCGGCTGTAGGAGGGTGTAGCCTGTTTTCTTTGCTCGTCAGTGGTCAAAGTGAAGAGAAACTGATAACTGCTAGTGGTGAGCCCAGTGATAAAATAAGGTAAGATAAGAGACTTTATTAATCCCACACTGGGGAAATTCCTGTGTTGGGAAGCAAGGCGATCTCTGCTGTGAAAAAGTAGCCTATATGGGCACTGTGTGTGTGTGTGTGTGTGTGTGTGTGTGTGTGTGTGTGTGTGGTGTGTGTGTGTGTGGGTGTGTGTGTGTGTGTGTGTGTGTGTCTTTCCTCCACCGGACAGCAGCTGTAGCAACTCTCCTTCTTTTCGCCATATTTGTTTACATATGTGCGTCAGAGAGCACACTCTCTTCCTATTGGTCAACGTCAAGGAACACATCGTGGAATATGTCACACTAGGCGGAAAAAGACAAACAATTCGGACATGCTAGACTTTCTGCATCGTGGCGCGTCCCAGACGTTACGTGCCCATGTATTTTCACCGCACTCGGTGAAACATGAGAGCCGAGGATATTAATGATCGTTTGAAATCTTAGCAGCGGCGCTCCCCAATGCTGCCGAATGAAAACAGGGGAAACACTAAACACATTACACAAATTGGGAGACAACTACAATGACACAAGTTGCATCTAACCTAAACATGTTCCTGAAAAACACACACACACATATACATACATACATACATACATATATATATATATATATATATATATATATATATATATATATATATATATATATATATATATATATATATATATATATATATATATAATATATATATAATAATATACACATACATATATATATATATATATATATATAATATATATATACATAATAATACACATGATACATGCATATACACATACATGCATACGTACACATACATACATACATGCGTATATATATATATGCGTATATATATGCATATGCATATACATATATATTATATGCATATAATACATATACATACATACATATATGCATATGCATACATGCATATATAATATACGTATGTACATATAATACACGTATATATGCTATGTAATACATATGCACGTATACATATACATACGTAATATATAATAATAATACGTATACATACATGTATATGTATGTATGCATGTATGCAATACATAATAATATGCGTAATACATACTATGTATAATACATATACATACATATATATATAATATGTATACGTATGCATGCATATGTAATATGCATATGCATCATATGTATATATATGCATGCATGTACGTACATATACGTATGCATACATGTATGTATTTATATGTATATATATGTATGTATGTATATATTTATATATAATATATAATAATAATAATACTTACATCACATACATGCGTATGCGCATGCATGCATGCGTATATGTAATATGCATGCATATGTATATGCATATGCATATAATAATAATACGTATATGCATATGTATACGTATATAATACATACATGTATGCATATGCATGCATATGCATGTAATATAATATGCATCATGCAGCCAATAATACGTATGCATGCATAGTATATGTTGCTGTATGTATCGTAATACATATGTATCGCATGTATGCATGTATATAATATATACGCATGCATAGTTATGTATATACGTATGTACATGCATATGTCATGCAATACATACGTAATATGCACGCATGCATGCACGCATGCAATATGCATACATATGCATATGCACATATATGCACTTACGCATGTAATAATATATGTATGTATATATGTTGTATACAACATATGTACACATGTATATGTATGTATATAATATATATGTATATGATATATACACGTATATACATGTATATATATATACGCGTAATAATACACATATATATCTGTATACGTATGTATATGCATAATACTATATGTATATACACACTAATATATGTATAATAATACACACATATGTAATATGTATATGTACGCATATGTATGTATGCACACGTATATGTATAATAATAACACGCATATATATGTATATGCGCAGCTTTTATCTATATAATATTAATACTACACATGTAATATATATATACGCATAATATATATGTTATGCTATGTAGTATAATGCACACATATGTATATGTAATACGCACTTACATATATGTATACTTGCACATGTATGTCATATGCACACCTTCAATAATAATAATATGCACTGTACATAATAATATTATGTATAGCACGTAACAATAATACTTAATGTATACGCACGCACATATGTAATACACACTGTATGTAATAATAATAATACGCGTAATATCATGTAATATGTACATGTATGTATATGTATACACGCACGTATGTAATATGCACGCTTTGGCATACGTATGTATGCGCACGTATGTATATGTATGTATGTAATAATAATATGCACACTGCACATGTCGTATGCACATATGCATATGCACACACACGTATGTGCATGCACGCATGCATGCATGCATGCACGCATGCATGCATTTGTACGTACATGTATGCCATGTATGCATGCATATGTACGTATGCTGAGCTCCACCGTACCCAGGAACCCAGGAAACCCCAGGAAGGAACCCAGGAAACCCAGGAAGGAACATGAAAACCCCAGGAACCCCAGGAAGAAACCCCAGAGGACCCCAGAAACCCAGGAAGGAAACCCCAGCAGAGACAGGAACCCCAGGAAACCCCAGGAACCCCAGGAACCCCAGGAACCCCAGGAAGGCAGAAACTTGTGACCAGGAAGGAAGGAACAGAAGGAATGAAGAAAGGAATGGAAGGAATGGAAGGAATGAAGGAAACAGTGGAATGAAGGAAGAAAGATGGAATGGAGGAAAAGATGGAATTGAAGAAAGGAAGGAAGATGGACAAATGGAATGGAATGGAGGAATGAAATGGAATATGGAATGGACATGAAATAATGGAATGGAATGGAGGAAAGCCTGAAAGGAATGGAAAGATTCAGTGGACGGAAAATGAGGTGGACATGGAATGGACCAATGGAATGAGGAGGAAGGAGATTCACGAGAGGAAGAGACTTGAGGGACCATGGAGGAAATGGACCATGGAGACAGAGACATGGAATGGAGGACAAGGGGACATGGAAAGAGACCGGACCGACTCGACACAGCACAAAGAACTCACCTGTCAGTCCATACAAGAGACCTCAGACACAGCACAGTGAACCACCAAGGTCCATACAAAAGAGACCCAGACACAGCATTAGGGACCCCAACCAAGGTCCACATAAAAGAGACCTCAGACACAGCAATAGGACCACCACTGTCCACATAAAGAGACTCAGACACAGCATTAGGACCAATCACCTACCATAAAGAGACTTAGACACAGTATTAGGGGACCACTAAGGTCCATATAAAGAGACCTCAGAACAGCATTAGGGACCACCAAGATCTATATAAAAGAGACCCCAGATACAGCATTAGGACCACCAAGGTCCACATAAAAGAGACTCAGACACAGCACTAGGGACCACCACGTCCATAAAAGACTCAGATACAGCATTAGAGGACCCACACTAGTCCACATAAAAGAATGACCCAGATACAGCCCCATCCTATAACTCCTGACACGGACATCAAGAGGAGAGGACAGGTCAACAGAGAGAGAGACACAAACACAGCACAGAGAGAGAGAGAGAGAGAGAGAGAGCACACAGAGACACAGCAACAAAAAAAAAGAGACACAGCGAGAGACAGAGAGACAGAGAGACAGAGAGCGAGCGACAGAGAGAGACAGAAGAGAGACAGCAGAAAGAGAGACAGCAGACACAGACAGAGACACACACACAGCACACACACAGAACATCAGAGACACACACACACACCAGACAGAGAATCAAGAGACAGCAAGAGACAGCACAGAAGAGACCAGAGACAGAAGGAGAGACAGAGAGAGAGAGAGAGACAGAGAGACAGAGAGAGAAGAGAGACAGAGAGAGAGAGAGAGAGAGAGACAGAGAGAGAGAGAGAGAGACAGAGAGAGAGACAGAGAGAGAGAGAGAGACAGAGAGACACAAGAAGAGAGAGACAGAGACAGAGAGAGAGAGACAGAGAGAGAGACAGAGAGAGAGACAGAGAGACACAGAGAGAGAGAGACAGAGAGAGAGACACAGAGAGAGAGAGACAGAGAGACAGAGAGAGAGAGACAGAGAGAGAGAGACAGAGACCGAGACCAGAACACACAGTGAGGAATGCTCTAAACACAGACTGATCCATAACCACAGACACAGGTAGACAGGACAACCCGACCACAGAACCACAGACAGACAGACAGACACAGACAGACAGAGACAACAGACAGAAGGACAACAGACAGAGGAGACAGAGACACAGAAACAGACAGACAAAGAGACACAGACAGACAGACAGAGAGAGAAAGGGACACAGACAGACAGACAAAAGGACAAACAGAGACAGACAAGCAGACAGACAGTGAGACAGACAGACATAGAGACAGACAGACACACAGAGATAGAGAGACAGACAAAGAGACACAGACAGACAGACAGAGAGAGAAAGGGACACAGAGGACAAACAGAGACAGACAAGCAGACAGACAGTGAGACAGACAGACATAGAGACAGACAGACAGACAGACACACAGAGATAGAGAGACAGACAAAGAGACAAAGAGAGACAAACATAGACACAGACAAAGAGACACAGAGAGACAGACAGACAAAGAGACACAGACAAAAGGACAAAAAGAGACAGACAGACAGACAGATGGACAAATAGACAGACACACACACACAGACAGAGGGAGACACAGAGAGACAGATAGACAGACAGACAGACAGACGGACAGGTAGACAGACAGAGACACAGAGAGAAAGACACACACAGACAGACAGACAGACAAAGAGACACAGACAGAAGGACAAAAAGAGACAGACAGACAGACGAACAAATAGACAGACACACAGACACACACACACAGACAGAGATACAGAGAGAAAGACAGAGACACAGAGAGACAGACAGACAGACACACAGACAGGTAGACAGACAGACACACACACACACACACACACACACACACACACACACAGACAGAGACACAGAGAGAAAGACAGACACACACACACAGAGAGAGACGGACAGACAGACAGAGACACAGAGAAAGAGACACACACACACAGAGACAGACAGACAGACAGACAGACAGACAGACAGACAGAGACACAGAGAAAGACAGAGACACAGAGACACAGAGACACAGAGAGACAGACAGACAGACAGAGACACAGAGAAAGACAGAGAGACAGACAGACAGACACAGAGAGACAGAGAGACAGACAGACAGACAGACACACACACACACACACACACAGACAGACAGAGAAACAGAGAGACACAGAGACACAGAGAGACAGACAGACAGACAGGTAGACAGACAGACAGACACACACACACACACACACACACACAGACAGAGACACAGAGAGAAAGACAGACACACACACAGAGAGACAGACAGACAGAGACACAGACAGACAGAGACACAGAGAAAGCACAGAGACACAGAGACACAGAGACACAGAGAGACAGACAGACAGACAGAGACACAGAGAAAGACAGAGAGACAGACAGACAGACACAGAGAGACAGAGAGACAGACACACAGACAGACAGACAGACACACACACACACACACACACACACACACACACACACACACACACACACACACACACACACAGACAGACAGAGAAACAGAGAGAAAGACAGAGACACAGAGAGACAGACAGACAGACAGGTAGACAGACAGACAGACACACACACACACACACACAGACAGAGACACAGAGAGAAAGACAGACACACACACAGAGAGAGACAGACAGACAGACAGACAGACAGACAGAGACACAGAGAAAGAGACACACACACACAGAGAGACAGACAGACAGACAGACAGACAGAGAGACAGACAGACAGACACAGTTACTGCTCCTTTGTCCCGATCGGCACTCTATTCGAAACACGAACTACACAACATACACACACCTGGTTACCTTTAACACCTGATATACATTAACATTAATTTAAACACTGGACTGACATTATTGACTTGAAACTCGATGAAAACATCACTTATTACTGGGAAACAGGGCTCAGTGAACAGAGGAGGACAGTAAAGGGTGGAAGAAGAGACACACAGTACACACGGATAGAGATGAAGTTATAGAAGAAGCAGAGGAGTGTGACAGCAGGAAAGGGAAAGAAGGTGATTCAGTGGAGGCTCTGCAAGTCTGCCAGGAACTAATTCTGCTTAATCTGCCTCACCTGCTGCTGAGGGAAAGAAAGTGTCTAAAGGGCTTAGAGAGCAAAGACACTGAGGGAGGAGGGGAGGAGGGGAGGAGGGAAGGAGGGAAGGAGGGAAGGAGGGAAGGAGGGAGGAGAGGAAAGGGAAACAGCTGAGAGACGACTTCAAAGTGGAGGCAGAAAGGTGCAGACTTAGAGGGATATATACAGAGGGAAGATGGAGACAGACAGGCTGAGGGAGAGGTGAAAGAGAGAGAGAGGATGGACAGACAGAGAGACAGACAGACACAGACAGACAGACAGACAGATGGACAGAGACACAGAGAGACAGACAGACACAGACAGACAGACAGATGGACAGAGACACAGAGAGACAGACAGACACAGACAGACAGATGGACAGAGACACAGAGAGAAAGACAGACACAGACAGACAGACAGATGGACAGAGACACAGAGAGAAAGACAGACACAGACAGACAGACAGACAGACAGATAGAAAAACAGACACAGACAGACAAAGAGACAGAGAGACAGACACAAATAGACAGACACAGAGAGAAAGACAGACAGAGAGACAGATAAACAGAGACACAGAGAGAGAGACAGACACAGACAGACAAAGAGACACAGAAGGACAAACAGAGATAGACAGACACGGAGAGAGAGACAGACAGCCACAAAGAGACAGTCAGACAGACAGACAGACAGAGACACAGAGAGAAAGACAGACACAGACACACAGAGACAGACAGACAGACAGAGAGAAAGACAGACACAGACAGACAGACAGACAGACAGAGAGAAAGACAGACACAGACACACACACAGAGACAGACAGACAGACAGACAGAGAGAAAGACAGACACAGACAGACAGACAGACAGACAGACAGACAAGAGAGAAAGACAGACACAGTCAGACAGACAGACAGACAGAGACACAGAGAGAAAGACAGACACAGACACACACACACACAGAGACAGACAGACAGACAGAGAGAAAGACAGACACAGACACACACACACAGAGACAGACAGACAGACAGACAGAGAGAAAGACAGACACAGACAGACAGAGAGAAAGACAGACACAGTCAGACAGACAGACAGACAGAGACACAGAGAGAAAGACAGACACACACACACACACACACAGAGACAGACAGACAGACAGACAGACAGAGAGAAAGACAGACACAGACAGACAGACAGACAGAGAGAAAGACAGACACAGTCAGACAGACAGACAGACAGACAGACAGACAGACAGAGACACAGAGAGAAAGACAGACACAGACACACACACACAGACACAGACAGACAGACAGACAGACAGAGAGAAAGACAGACACAGACACACACACACAGAGACAGACAGACAGACAGAGAGAAAGACAGACACAGACAGACAGACAGACAGACAGAGAGACAGACAGACACAGACAGACAGACAGACCACCAGAGGTTAAATTGGGCCGGAGCGCACCGGAGCTCAGCTCCGTCTCCTTCAGCATCAAACATTTTGCCGGGGCTTCAGCCCCAAATGTATTTTGAAGTGTTGACTGACAAATATGAAACTGGACGTCGCTTTGTGCCCATTCTCGCTGTAAAAAGCTGGGCAGCTTCAGGTTTATGGATGCGCTCTGCTGGCGACATGCTGCGGCAAATGTGTCGCGTTTGTGCTCAGTGCATTTCTGCTATAAGTTTCGGGTTTCCACCTCCGATGTAGAGCAGCGTACAGCCACTTCCCTAAACCGCTCAAACGGGCGCTGTGTCTGTCAGACGGTCTGAGATCTACCGTATCAGCAGACCAATCACGTAATGCGCGGCAGACTACGCAGCAGGTACATTATTTTCTTGAAATATAGTGACTTTATTCTTGTAGGCTAATAGCCTATTATAACTTTATTTTTCACAAAAATATCACGACTCCTCCAAACTTCAGAGAGCACAGGTGGGATGAGTTATATTTTGAATGTGCACAAGTCAACTCAAGTTTTGGACATGAGCAGAAATCTTGTTCAAACATCTGAAATATTACAGTCCAGGGATTTATTAAATGAATAATGTATCACTGAGGTGAAAAATTGTCATATGCACATTTACAGAGGTTACTTCCCCAACAAAAGATGCAAAAGAGGGAAGAATAAATTAGGCCTAAGCTACATGTGTGCTGACTCAGACATAATTAGAAAAGTCGATCTAAAGGAGAATAAATAGATGAATGCAATACAGAATGCCTGACAGCCTTACTGCAATATTTTCCATTATGTTTTTATTTTTGGATTGTAATGTTTCCCTTTACATAAAGATATTTCAGGCATATTTATTCAGAAAAAGGTAGAAGTAGATGCATACAAATTCACCAAAATGCAGGAAATATAGTGTTTAATGCTAAAAAACCAGACCCCCACATCATAAGTCAGCACACAAATCTGTAAGTAAAACCTTGGCATTTGGGTTGCCAGGCCAGTTATGATTAGACCAAATGTTGGTGCCATCTAACAAACTGGAAGCTAAAATGAACATACACTGGCTATGAACAAGCTGGGCAAGCCAATCACTGTTAAAAAGGCTATAATAGTGGTTTCTGATTCTCTTAAATCAACATAATTTTCTTGTTTAAAAAGATGTTTACATATTTGCCAACCAATATTTTCAAACATGTTCAATTTCATACATTTTCCAAGGGTGAAATCCGTTGCCTGCCTGTTAACATTAGCCTATAAAAGGTAAGAAATAATAATAAAGTAAGTCAATTGTAAAGTATTTCTCTTTGTTTGAACTAATCAACCCTACCTTACACATTAATACTGGAAAAAGTGCCCCTTTGGTGTAAAAACACATTAAGTCATTTTACGGCGCGATTTTGAATGACGACCATTCCCCGTAAATAAGGGCTCCCCCTCCCTACAAAAGCCAATTTAACCACTGCAGACCACCACAAAGAGACAGACAGACAGACAGAGAGAGACACAGAGAGAAAGACAGACACACACACACACACACACACACACACACAGACAGACAGAGAGAAAGACAGACACAGACAGACAGACAGCCACAGAGAGACAGACCCACTATCCACAGAGAAATGCACAATGCTCTATATTGCTCAATATTCGTAGTGATATTTTCATGCCATGGGACCTTTTAAGTTTAGCCAAAGTCCTTTTGTTTTAGGCCAGAAAAAGATAAGATACACACTGCAGGTTTCATGTTGTATGGGTACCTTTTATCTCTCATGTAGAACCTTTAACTAAAACTTAAAATGTCTCTTTCCGAGACTGCCTTCCCCCCCAAAAAAACACTCCAATAGGTCGTTTGTTGAAGCAGCAATCCTGACCTATATTTAGGTTTCTAGTGGTGGCGCCCTCTAGTGGCCGTAGTAGTTCTGACGACAGGAAGTATAACACACAAAAACCATTGTGTTATTGCACACAGATATATATTGTGTGTAAATATATATATGTATATGTATATTGTGGCATCACAAGGGACGTGTGGTAGAGGGATGCTACAGGAGTGGCTACCCAGTGGCAAAATGGCCACCACCCACACTACAAGTCCCAGAATGCACCGCACAGGGAGGTGCAAATGCCTCAGCCTGTTGATTACTGCAGGTGCTCATGCACTGGAAGAAGACAAAGAGAGCAGAGGCAGAGAGAAGAGAAGCAGAGCTCATGGGGTAAGAGACCTAAGCTACCAGGACTTGGCTAAACCTAGTAGCTTTACTCCCAGTACTTTTTTGAGTTTGAGTTACTGTTTTTCGTTGGACTGTTTTCTGAAAAGACTGTTTAAAATAAAACCTCTGTTTGCCTGCAACCACTTTTTGGCTTGTCTCTGCCCTACACCCCACCTGCTACAAAGAAACACCTCTCATGACATCACAATATATATATATATATATATATATATATATATATATATATATATATATATATACATACACACACATGTCTAATGATCTTAAAAACCGATGATGTCGTCATGTGGTTTGGAGGATATTTTTCATTTTTTGTCCCTTTCCACGTTTGGTTCAATTCAGAGTTCCTTATTGTCCCTCGAGGGGAAACATGATTTGCATTTGGAGGTACAAAAAACCAGCAAAACAACAACACAGTAAACGAGACATAGGACATCCCAGCAGCACTTAACCCACTGATTGATTGAGAACAATTTCATCACGAAAAAAGTGGACAGTGTGAAATAAAATCCCTTGAGATTGTCTGGCAAAGAGATTTCTAAAAGTGTCACTGTGGAAAAACTGAGCATTCAAGAGTTGTGCAAGTTGACAGCTTTAATTGCACAAGGAACAAAATTATATTTTTTATTTATTTATTGCTCTAGGGAGCCTATATCTCTGACCTAATCTGGGAAAACCCTCACGAACTTCCGGCAAAGTTGAAATTTGCTCTGCAAGTCAGTCTGGCCAAGAGCCCATTCAAGCCCATTCCAATTTCTCCAAATTAAAGCACCAATCACAACCGCTGATGCGGGCTTTACACCAATCACAATCATTGAGGCGGGCTTTACACCAATCACAATCACTGAGGCGGGCTTTACACCAATCACAATCACTGAGGCGGGCTTTATACCAATCACAACAGTTGAGGCGGGCTCTACACCAATCACAACCATCGATGCGGGCTCTACACCAATCACAACCATCGATGCGGGCTCTACACCAATCACAACCGTTGAGGAGGGCTCTACACCAATCACAACCGTCGATGCGGGCTCTACACCAATCACAACCGTTGAGGAGGGCTCTACACCAATCACAACCGTTGAGGCGGGCTCTACACCAATCACAACCGTCGATGCGGGCTCTACACCAATCACAACCGTCGATGCGGGCTCTACACCAATCACAACCGTTGAGGCGGGCTCTACACCAATCACAACCGTTGAGGCGGGCTCTACACCAATCACAACCGTTGAGGAGGGCTCTACACCAATCACAACCGTTGAGGCGGGCTCTACACCAATCACAACCGTCGAGGCGGGCTTTACACCAATCACAACCGTCGAGGCGGGCTCTACACCAATCACAACCGTCGATGCGGGCTCTACACCAATCACAACCATCGACATGGCTCTACACCAATCACAGCCGTTGAGGAGGGCTCTACACCAATCACAACCATCGATGGGCTCTACACCAATCACAACCGTTGAGGCGGGCTCTACACCAATCACAACCGTTGAGGAGGGCTCTACACCAATCACAACGCCCGGGGGTCTCTACACCAATCACAACCGTTGAGGCGGCTCACACCAATCACAACCGTTGAGGCGGGCTCTACACCAATCACAACCGTTGAGGCGGGCTCTACACCAATCACAACCGTTGATGCGGGCTCTACACCAATCACAACTGGCCGCATGGCTCTACACCAATCACAGCCGCGTTGCAGGGCTCTACACCAATCACAACCGGCTGATGCGGGCTCTACACCAATCACAACCGTTGAGGCGGGCTCTACACCAATCACAACCGTTGAGGCGGGCTCTACACCAATCACAGCCGTGATGCGGGCAACACGTTGAGGAGGGCTCTACACCAATCACAGAATACCGCAATCCCGCCTCGTTTGGGCTCTACACCAATCACAACCGTTGGGCGGGCCTTACACCAATCACAACCGTTGAGGCGATTATTACCAATCACAACCGTTGATGGGGGTCTACACCAATCACAACCGTCGTACGGGCTCTACACCAATCACAGCCGTTGATGCGGGCTCTACACCAATCACAACCGTCGATCGGGGCTCTACACCAATCACAACCGTTGATGGGCTCTACACCAATCACACCGCAGACGGGCTCTACACCAATCACAACCGGTGATGGTTAACCAATCACAGCCGTTGAGGAGGTTACACCAATCACAACCGTTGAGGCGCTTACACCAATCCACCGTTGAGGTACACCATCAACCGTTGAGGAGGGCTCTACACCAATCTCAACCCGTTGAGGCGGGCTCTACACCAATCACAACCCGTAGGGGCTACACCAATCACAACACCGATGCGGGCGCTACACCAATCACAACCGCGGGCGGCTCTACTAAACACAACCGTCGATGCGGCCTCTACACCAATCCCAATAGCGGGCTCTACACCAATCAACCGTTGATGCGCTCTACACCAATCACAACCGTTGATGCGGGCTCTACACCAATCACAACCGTCGATGCGGGCTCTACACCAATCACAACCCGTTGGCCGGGCTCTACACCAATCACAACCGTTGAGGCGGGCTCTACACCAATCACAACCGTCGATGCGGGCTCTACACCAATCACAACCGTTGATGCGGGCTCTACACCAATCACAACCGTCGATGCGGGCTCTACACCAATCACAACCGTTGATGCGGGCTCTACACCAATCACAACCGTCGATGCGGGCTCTACACCAATCACAGCCGTTGATGCGGGCTCTACACCAATCACAGCCGTTGATGCGGGCTCTACACCAATCACAGCCGTTGATGCGGGCTCTACACCAATCACAACCGCTGAGGTAACTCTCAGTTACAGCTGAGAAGGCTCTGGTGCCAACCAGGCTATCTCTACCCTGATGGAGTGTATGTTGTATGTTATGTTCATCCCATCCTTGCTGATTTTTTTTTTAATTATTTTTTTTAATCTTGTGTGTAAAACTCTTCTTTTCTTTTCTCTGCAGTGACATCACCACAGTCTTGACGTCTGCCTCCTATCAAACGTCACTGAACACCGAACACATCTCTTTCAGTTTCAGTGCATGCTGCTAAATCCCACACAGCTCCACTCTCCATTGCACATATAATGGCCTTGCTGTGTGCAGAATGAGCTCCGTGGGTCTCTCTCTGTGACCACAGGCTCCCCTCTCAGTCTCCCTCCTACCAACCACAATGTGGTATGCAGCCAGCAGGTATGGAGTCAGACGGCCACATGTGGAAGTGCCGTGCTCATGGCAACAGCTAGCGTGTTCAGGCGCTTGGACACTGCAGGTCCTGCAGAGCGGTCTGCTGCGTATGAGGGCAAAGCACGGGAGAACCCAAGAATAAAAGACATGGAGAGTTCAGCATGAGCTGTCACTTCAGCCTTCATCAGTTCTTTTATAAGTTACTTGTCCTCTGGTTCTAGTGTTACAGAACAACAGGGCTATTCAATTAGTTTGGAATGGGGGCCAGTTGATTATTAAAATGATCCTAAATGATCCAACCAGTCCTCCAATGGGGGCCAGTTGATAAAAATGATCCTAAATGATCCAACCAGTCCTCCAATGGGGGCCAGTTGATTATTAAAATGATCCTAAATGATCCAACCAGTCCTCCAATGGGGGCCAGTTGATTATTAAAATGATCCTAAATGATCCAACCAGTCCTCCAATGGGGCGGTTATTATAAATGATCCTAAATGTTCAACCAGTCCTCCAATGGGGGCCAGTTGATTGCTAAAATGATCCTAAATGATTCAACCAGTCCTCCAATGGGGGCCAGTTGATAAAATGATCCTAAATGATCAACCAGTCCTCCAATGGGGCCTGTTGATAAAAATGATCCTAAATGATCCAACCAGTCCTGCAATGGGGGCCAGTTGATTATTAAATGATCCTAAATGATTCAACCAGTCCTCAATATGGGGCCAGTTGATAAAAATGATCCTAAATGATCCAACCAGTCCTCCAATGGGGGCCAGTTGATAAAAATGATCCTAAATGATCCACCCAGTCCTCCAATGGGGGCCAGTTGATAAAAATGATCCTAAATGATTCAACCAGTCCTGCAATGGGGGCCAGTTGATAAAAATGATCCTAAATGATCCAACCAGTCCTCCAATGGGGGCCAGTTGATTATTAAAATGATCCTAAATGATCCAACCAGTCCTCCAATGGGGGCCAGTTGATAAAAATGATCCTAAATGATCCAACCAGTCCTCCAATGGGGGCCAGTTGATAAAAATGATCCTAAATGATCCAACCAGTCCTGCAATGGGGGCCAGTTGATTATTAAAATGATCCTAAATGACCCAACCAGTCCTCCAATGGGGGCCAGTTGATTATTAAAATGATCCTAAATGATTCAACCAGTCCTCCAATGGGGGCCAGTTGATAAAAATGATCCTAAATGATCCAACCAGTCCTCCAATGGGGGCCAGTTGATAAAAATGATCCTAAATGATCCAACCAGTCCTCCAATGGGGGCCTGTTGATAAAAATGATCCTAAATGATCCACCCAGTCCTCCAATGGGGGCCAGTTGATAAAAATGATCCTAAATGATCCACCCAGTCCTGCAATGGGGGCCAGTTGATTATTAAAATGATCCTAAATGATCCAACCAGTCCTCCAATGGGGGCCAGTTGATTATTAAAATGATCCTAAATGATCCAACCAGTCCTCCAATGGGGGCCAGTTGATTATTAAAATGATCCTAAATGATCCAACCAGTCCTCCAATGGGGGCCAGTTGATAAAAATGATCCTAAATGATCCAACCAGTCCTGCAATGGGGGCCAGTTGATTATTAAAATGATCCTAAATGACCCAACCAGTCCTCCAATGGGGGCCAGTTGATTATTAAAATGATCCTAAATGATTCAACCAGTACTACAATCCAGTGTTTCTCAAACATGGGGTACGTCTCTATGGTTTCTACTTTGTTTTTCTACCAAAAATGATTTTCGCTGCTCAGGGGGCATTTGGTTTAAAAGCACAATTCAAAGGGGAACATTGTTGACAAAATGTATGAGAACACAGCCCGGTCTCACGGCAGTTCGTGAAATGGTCACATTATTTTTAATCTGTTGATTCGAGTTCACGGGCACGTTTTTCTCGTTTTGTTTTTTTCGTGGTGGCCGGCACGAAAATGTAAACTAATTATGTATCACGGTAAGAAATGGCGTGACTTTCTGCGCATAAATTGCCGATTTCAGCAGATACTTATCGGTGCTTCTGATTTCTAACCCCGCATTTTGGGTGCAAAAGTCCCGTAATATATCTCAGCAGAAAGTTGAAAAAATGTTGCCTTTACTTCACACAAGAGCAGCCGTTTAGCCTGTGTTACAGGGAACGTTATGGAGTGATGTCATTACGTGACGTGAACATCATCTAAAAGCAGCGTGTTGGAGGTTGAACTCTTTCTTTTCTCTGCAGTGACATCACCACAGTCTTGACGTCTGCCTCCTATCAAACGTCACTGAACACCAAACACATCTCTTTCAGTTTCAGTGCCTGCTAAATCCCACACAGCTCCACTCTCCATTGCACATATAATGGCCTTGCTGTGTGCAGAATGAGCTCTGCGGGTCTCTCTCTGTGACCACAGGCTCCCCTCTCAGTCTCCACACCCCAATGAGTCATGCAGCCAGCAGGTATGAGTCAGACGGCCACATGTGGAAGTGCCGTCGCTCAGGGCAACAGCTAGCGTGTTCAGCCTGTGGACACTGCAGGTCCTGCAGAGCCGGTCTGCCTGTGATGAGGGCAAAGCACCGGAGAACCCACGAATAAAGACATGGAGAGTTCAGCATGAGCTGTCACTTCAGCCTTCATCAGTCTCTTTTATAAGTTACTTGTCCCTCTGGTTCTAGTGTTACAGAACAACAGGGCTATTCAATTAGTTTGGAATGGGGGCCAGTTGATTATTAAAATGATCCTAAATGATCCAACCAGTCCTCCAATAATAGTTGATAAAAATGATCTAAATGATCAACCAGTCCTCAATGGGGGCCAGTTGGTTATTAAAATGATCCTAAATGATCAACCAGTCCTCCAATGGGGCCAGTTGATTATTAAAATGATCCTAAATGATCCAAACAGTCCTCCAATGGGGGCCAGTTGGATTATTAAAATGATCCTAAATGATTCAACCAGTCCTCCAATGGGGGCCAGTTGATTATTAAAATGATCCTAAATGATTCAACCAGTCCTCCAATGGGGGCCAGTTGATAAAAATGATCCTAAATGATCCAACCAGTCCTCCAATGGGGGCCTGTTGATAAAAATGATCCTAAATGATCCAACCAGTCCTGCAATGGGGGCCAGTTGATTATTAAAATGATCCTAAATGATTCAACCAGTCCTCCAATGGGGCCAGTTGATAAAAATGATCCTAATGATCCAACCAGTCCTCCAATGGGGGCCAGTTGATAAAATGATCCTAAATGATCCACCCAGTCCCTCCAATGGGGGCCAGTTGATAAAATGATCTAAATGATTCAACCAGTCCTGCAATGGGGGCCAGTTGATAAAATGATCCTAAATGATCCAACCAGTCCTCCAATGGGGCCAGTTGATTATTAAAATGATCCTAAATGATCCAACCAGTCCTCCAATGGGGCCAGTTGATAAAAATGATCCTAAATGATCCAACCAGTCCTCCAATGGGGCCAGTTGATAAAAATGATCCTAAATGATCCAACCAGTCCTGCAATGGGGCCAGTTGATTATTAAATGATCCTAAATGACCCAACCAGTCCTCCAATGGGGCCAGTTGATTATTAAAATGATCCTAAATGATTCAACCAGTCCTCCAATGGGGGCCAGTTGATAAAATGATCCTAAATGATCCAACCAGTCCTCCAATGGGGGCCAGTTGATAAAAATGATCTAAATGATCCAACCAGTCCTCCAATGGGGGCCTGTTGATAAAAATGATCTAAATGATCCACCCAGTCCTCCAATGGGGGCCAGTTGATAAAATGATCCTTAAAGATCCACCCAGTCCTGCAATGGGGCCAGTTGATTATTAAAATGATCCTAAATGATCAACCAGTCCCTCCAATGGGGGCCAGTTGATTATTAAAATGATCCTAATGATCCAACCAGTCCCTCCAATGGGGCCAGTTGATTAAAAATGATCCTAAATGATCCAACCAGTCCTCCAATGGGGCCAGTTGATAAAAAGTGATCCTAAATGATCCAACCAGTCCTGCAATGGGGCCAGTTGATTATTAAAATGATCCTAAATGACCCAACCAGTCCTCCAATGGGGGCCAGTTGATTATTAAAATGATCCTAAATGATTCAACCAGTACTACAATCCAGTGTTTCTCAAACATGGGGTACTGTCTCTATGGTTTCTACTTTGTTTTTCTACCAAAAATGATTTTCGCTGCTCAGGGGGCATTTGGTTTAAAAGCACAATTCAAAGGGGAACATTGTTGACAAAATGTATGAGAACACAGCCCGGTCTCACGGCAGTTCGTGAAATGGTCACATTATTTTTAATCTGTTGATTCGAGTTCACGGGCACGTTTTTCTCGTTTTGTTTTTTTCGTGGTGGCCGGCACGAAAATGTAAACTAATGTATTTAAATGGGAAACATATGTCGTGACTTTCGCTGCATAAATTGCCGATTTCCGCGCAAAATATGCGGTGCTTGCATGATTTCCTAACCCCCGCATTTTTGTTGCAAAAAAGTCCCGTAATATATCTCAGCAGAAAGTTGAAAAAATGTTGCCTTTTACTTCACACAAGAGCAGCCGCGCCCCCTGTTGCCATGGGAACGTTATGGAGTGATGTCATTACGTGACGTGAACATCATCTAAAAGCAGCGTGTTGAGGTTGAATCTGACATGTTGTACTCTGAGTCTCTTAAGCTGGGATCCAATCAGAAAGCTATCTTAATATTCTGATGCTCCTACTGTCTATATTATTATTATATTATTATTATTATTATTATTATTATTATAATTATTATTATATAACATATATATTATATTTTATTATTATTATTATTATATTATTATATTATTATATATTATTTTATTATTTTATTATTATATATATTATTATTATTATAATATATTATTATTTATTATTAACAATTTTAAAAGTCTCTTTGTATCTTTATTTCCCTGTTTAGACTATTACTTTCATTTTTACTTTAATATTATTATTATTTGTATATATTTTGTATCTTATTTGTTGACTTATTGCAATGACTGAATATCTGTAAACTATTTTTGGCAATTAAGTTTAAAAAGCAGGATGTTGTGTTGGGGGAATCACTTTTTTCTCTTTTCATCAAATCGCAGTTTTTTGCAAGTTCCCCAGAAATTCATCGTACATACATTTTGCATAAATATCATATATAGCATATTCCATCGGATTTTTAAGAAAACGTGCCGCATAATCAAGGATTTTTGCCCAAAACAATCACAAAAAATTATGGAAGGACTGGTATGTCAGGAGGTCACACCGTCTCTGGAGCAACTAGTGGTTAAGTGTCTTGCTTAGGGACACACTGGTTGATGTATCGCTAGTGGGAATCGAACCTAGATCTCCAACACCAAAGGCATGTGTCATATCCACTGCGCCATCACCACAGAAAGCTCTCGTGGAGCCTCCACAGACCGTGAAAACGACCTTAAGGAGAGATCCACAGCCAGAAAGATGATTGTTTTACTGCTGCATGTTTTAATGAGAAACTGAAGAAAATATGAGTTTTAATAAATCAACGAGATAATACTGACATAGTTCTACTGAGACCTTTTGAAACAGACAATAAAATGTGTTTTTTTCCAGGATCACAGAGAAAAACCTAATAATAATAATGATATTGAGTTATATATTTTGGAAACACAAGGGCTTAAGTTGGATTTGCAAGCTTTTCCCCAACTGAATCACTTTACAATCTGCACAAGCTTGTTGGTGCACTGAGCCGTGGTTTCTAATCAAGCAGAAGAAGCCAACAGATGGACAGTTTGGACTAATCTATTATGTAATCTATTCTCCCCCCGGAGGGATTCGGCTGAACTGATTACCGATTAGCTTTGGCTGGGAAACTAATGTTTGTCCTGTTCTGTTTTTAATCCCCAGTGCTGTGTCTCTTTGCTGGGTCAAAGGTCAAAAGTCAAAGGTCAGGATCAGTCCGACACTTTGGTCTAGAGTGACATTCAGGCTGGCTCTCAACGCCTACTTGCACACTTCCAAACACTTAGTTTTAAGTGTATAGTGGAGGTAACGCGAAAAAAGCTGTAGCACTGAAAGTACCAGGATGACCCCCTAAAACGGTCAAAAGTTCAGTGTGTGGAACGATGGACGCCACTCAGCACTAAACATACCCAGTATATATCCTGGAACATACCTCATATATAATTCCTGCAACATACCTCATATATATCCTGGAACATACCTCATATATATAACCTGCAACATACCTTATATATATCCTGAACATACCTCATATATATATCCTGCAACATACCCTCATATATATCCTGCAACATACCCTCATATATATCCTGCAACATACCCTCATATATATCCTGCAACATACCTCATATATATCCTGCAACATACCTCATATATATCCTGCAACATACCTCATATACCTCATATATATCCTGCAACATACCTCATATATATCCTGCAACATACCTCATATATATCCTGGAACATACCTCACATATATCCTGCAACATACCTCATATATATATCCTGCAACATACCCCATATATATCCTGGCAACATACCCTCATATATATCCTGAACATACCTCATCATACCTATATATATCCTGCAACATACCCCACCTATATATCCCTGCAACATACCTCATATATATCCTGCAACATACCTCATCATAACCTCATATATATCCTGCAACATACCCTCATATATATCCTGCAACATACCTCATATATATCCTGCAACATACCCTCATATATTCCGCAACATACCTCATATATATCCTGCAACATACCTCATCATACCCTCATATATATCCTGCAACTACCTTATATATATACCTGCAACATACCTCATATATATCCTGCTAACATACCCCTATATATATCTGCAACATACCTCATATATATCCTGACATACCTCATATATATCCTGATATATCAAAATTGTGTTTTTAGGAATTGGAAAAACTGTAAAAAGTGACATTTTTGAATTGCAAAATGTGTGTAAAGCAGAAAATGTGTTCATAATTTTGTAGACTTGAGAAGAGGTTTTGCTTTCTGTGTGTCAGTTTAAATAATTGTTGCTATGCATGTAATTTGTATATATGAGGTATGTTGAGTTTCATAGACGCCACTACACGTCTAATAAACTCCACCTATGCGTTATTAGACGTGGTAAAGTTACTGCCAACGCGGTGGTGGCGTCTAATAAACGCCAGGTGGCGCCAAATACGTAGTTCAAAACGCAAAGTGCTAATTTGTGACCAATTGTGACCCTTTTGGCTTTCCATAGGTTGGGGACGGGGGCATTTTCGGCATTTCGTACTACTCGCCACCGTAGCGTGTTGTGACTGTTGGGAGTTTCAGGGGATGTAGGACCCAAGTGCAAGATGGCTGACACAAGAGGGAAGTTCAAGGATTTATTTCATAAAATCCAACAACAACAAAAGGTTTCCTGGAAAAGCAGGCTGAATACAACAAATACAGGAACAGGCAAAACTTCAGGAACACAGACAACTAACACCAACACATACAATGATCTGACGCCTGAGGGGGTAAAACACCGAGACCAAATACAGAGGGTAATGCGGATAACACAAGACAGGTGAGACAGGGGCTGGGGAAACAGGTGAAGCACATTAGGGCTGGCAGAGTAATCAAACAAAGGGTGGAAAACACAAGACAGGGAAGTACAATAGACAAGACAAGACAGAAAACCAGAGACTTCAAAATAAAACAGGAAACTGGAGCAAAATACGACACAGAAAACGGAACTACCAAAATAAGACAACACCAAAACCATAACAGTGACCACGACATATGCTTCCCATTGAAATACATTAGTTCACATTTTCGGGTTGCCACCACTAAAACCCCAGAGAAAACGTTCTGTGAACACGTGATCGATAATAAATAACGTGTGACCATTTCACTTAACTGCCACAAGACCGTGCTGCATAACTAGCAGCTATATCTGATTGGTCGGTAGACTAGGCTTCCCCATCCCTCGTCTCCCTTCTCTCTCTCTCTCTCTCTGTCTCTCTCTCTGTCTCTCTCTCTTGTCTCTCTCTCTCTTGTACACACGAACGAACGACCTTGATCGGATCTCGATCCGGTCTCGATCCGTCGATCTTGATCTTGATCTGTTTGATATCCGGATTTGATCTAGCGTGAACGGATCGAACGGATTTGATGGATTTGATTTTTTTTGACCAACGTTTATTTTGGATTTTATGAACGAACGGATCCGCATTGATCCAACTGATCCACGGATCCACTGATCCATGATCTTGATCCGGCAGAACGCAAAGAACGATCTGAACGCAAGAACGCGTGAAAGATCTGAATCCTGACCTGATCGAACGATTGACCCGGCAGCGATCCGCGCTAAGCTCTGAGCTGTCTCCGTTAATACTTTATACTTATTCGCAGGGCAAAAATTCACTCGTAATGTAGGTCAATGGCGGGTGAATTGCGTTGATAAAACACGTTAAAAGCGGTATTATAGCGTCTTGATAACGGCCAAAGTGGTATTAACGACATTTGCGTCGTATATAATGCCCACACTTCATGAGATCAGTCTGTATGATAGATGGATATAGATTTAAAGCATCGGTTGTGAGGTGCACAGACAGATGTTTGCCAGCTGTGAGCTGTTATTTTATTATTTTTATTTTATTAGTTTATTTGTCAGGGACCATGCACAGTTCAAGCCCTGTACCAGAGTTAGCTATTATACAGCTAATTTACATCTGTGGTCCCTGGGCAAGGGAGATAAAAAGACAATATAGACAATACAGACAATACTATCAAAAACAGATAAAAACTCAGCAACAACATGTGACAAGCATTACTCATACATAAACCAAAATACAAATATACATTCCATATTATAAAAGGTCAATGGTCACATAGTTGGATTTTGCCTTCAGCCAAGTCTTTAAGGACATTTTAAAACTGCTGAGACTTTGCATCACTTTCTAATATGAAGTGGAATTAAATTCCACTTTTCTACTACAGTAAATGAAAAGCTGATTGACCAAATTTAGTCTTCCTAAATTGAGTGTAACAGTCACCTCTTACAGAAGCCTTGAGACCCTTACATTATCTCTGCGATAATGTAAGGGTGTGGTGCAAGATCATGGGTCAATTTATACATCATATAATAATTGATGCTGCGGAAGTGAGGCTGGCTGGTTCCTTCCAGAACAACGTGTAACGGTGTCATATGTTAGTTATTACATCACAGACCCTACGGTATGTTCATTTTTTTTTTTTTTTTTTTATAATTATTTTTTGTTAGTTATTACATCACAGACGCTACGGTATGTTCATAGTTAGTTATTACATCACAGGCCCTATGGTAAAAAAAATGCTTCATATGTTAGTTATTACATCACAGACGCTACGGTATGTTCATATGTTAGTTATTACATCACAGGCCCTATGGTATGTTCATATGTTAGTTATTACATCACAGACGCCACGGTATGTTCATAATGTTAGTTATTACATCACAGACCCTATGGTGCATTGTTCATATGTTAGTTATTACATCACAGACGCTACGGGTATGTTCATATGTTAGTTATTACATCACAGGCCCCACGGTGTGTTCATAACGTTAGTTATTACATCACAGACATTACGGTATGTTCATATGTTAGTTATTACATCACAGGCCCTTACGGTATGTTCATAATGTTAGTTATTACATCACAGAGCGCCACGGTATGTTCATATGTTAGTTATTACATCACAGATGCTACGGTGTATTCATAATGTTAGTTATTACATCACAGACGCTACGGTATGTTCATATGTTAGTTATTACATCGCAGACGCTACGGTATGTTCATATCGTTAGTTATTACATCACAGACGCTACGGTATGTTCATATGTTAGTTATTACATCACAGACGCTACGGTATGTTCATACGTTAGTTATTACATCACAGACGCTACGGTATGTTCATATGTTAGTTATTACATCACAGATGCTACGGTATGTTCATATGTTAGTTATTACATCACAGACGCTACGGTATGTTCATATGTTAGTTATTACATCACAGACGCTACGGTATGTTCATATGTTAGTTATTACATCACAGACGCTACGGTATGTTCATATGTTAGTTATTACATCACAGACGCTACGGTATGTTCATATGTTAGTTATTACATCACAGATGCTACGGTATGTTCATATGTTAGTTATTACATCACAGACGCTACGGTACGTTCATATGTTAGTTATTACATCACAGACGTTACGGTATGTTCATATGTTAGTTATTACATCACAGACGTTACGGTATGTTCATATGTTAGTTATTACATCACAGACGTTACGGTATGTTCATATGTTAGTTATTACATCACAGACGTTACGGTATGTTCATATGTTAGTTATTACATCACAGACGCTACGGTATGTTCATATGTTAGTTATTACATCACAGATGCTATTGGTATGTTTATATATTAGTTATTACATCACAGATCTACGGTATGTTCATATGTTAGTTATTACATCACAGACGTTACGGTATGTTCATATGTTAGTTATTACATCACAGACGCTACGGTATGTTCATATGTTAGTTATTACATCACAGACGCTACGGTATGTTCATATGTTAGTTATTACATCACAGACGCTACGGTATGTTCATATGTTAGTTATTACATCACAGACGCTACGGTATGTTCATATGTTAGTTATTACATCACAGACGCTACGGTATGTTCATATGTTAGTTATTACATCACAGACTTATATTACAATATGTTCATATGTTAGTTATTACATCACAGCCCCGGTATGTCATATGTTAGTTATTACATCACAGACGTTAGGTATGTTCATATGTTAGTTATTACATCACAGACGCTACGGTATGTTCATCTGTTAGTTATTACATCACAGACGTTACGGTATGTTCATATGTTAGTTATTACATCACAGACGTTACGGTATGTTCATATGTTAGTTATTACATCACAGACGTACGGTATGTTCATATGTTAGTTATTACATCACAGACGCTACGGTATGTTCATATGTTAGTTATTACATCACAGCGCTACTTGTGTTCATATGTTAGTTATTATTTTATTACATCACCACTAGTTCATATGTTATTATTACACACACTGGTATGTTCTATTAGTTTTACATCAAGACCTTATGGTATGTTCATATGTTAGTTATTACATCACAGAGCTACGGTATGTTCATATGTTAGTTATTAACATCACAGACGTTATGGTATGTTCATATGTTAGTTATTACATCACAGAGCGTATGTTCATATGTTAGTTATACATCACAGACTTACGGTATGTTCATATGTTAGTTATTACATCACAGGCCTTCCGGTATGTTCATATGTTAGTTATTACATCACAGACGCTACGGTATGTTCATATGTTAGTTATTACATCACAGACCCCTACGGTATGTTCATATGTTAGTTATTACATCACAGGCCTACGGTATGTTCATATGTTAGTTATTACATCAGGGCTACTGGTTATGTTCATATGTTAGTTATTACATCACAGGCCTCGGTATTTCATATGTTAGTTATTACATCACAGACGCCTGGGTATGTTCATATGTTAGTTATTACATCACAGACGCTACGGTATGTTCATATGTTAGTTATTACATCACAGACGTTACGGTATGTTCATATGTTAGTTATTACATCACAGACGCCTACCGGTATGTTCATATGTTAGTTATTACATCACAGGCCTACGGTATGTTCATATGTTAGTTATTACACACACTATGTTATGTTATTATTACATCACAGACACAGTCTGGAGGAAATTCCACAACTCAAAATAAAGTTTTGTGTGTGGTTCCGTTTGTTGTGTGTTTCTGTGTGTCTCAGTTTGTGTTGTGTTTCTGTTGTCTGTGTTTGTGTGTATCTCAGTTTGTGTGTTGTGTGTTTCTCTGTTATTGTGTGTCTCAGTTTGTGTCTCAGTTTGTGTGTGTGTTTGTGTTTCTCTGTGTGTGTCTCAGTTGTTGTTGTCTCAGTTTGTGTGTGTGTTGTGTGTTTTCTCAGTTTTGTGTGTGCTGTGTCTGTGTGTGTCTGTGTTTGTGTGTCTCAGTTTGTGTTGTGTTTCTGTGTGTGTGTGTGTCTCAGTTTGTGTGTGTATGTGTGTCTGTGTTTGTGTGTGTTTCTCTGTGTGTGTGTCTCAGTTTGTGTGTCTCAGTTTGTTTGTGTGTGTGTGTTTCTCTGTGTGTGTTGTGTGTCTCAGTTTGTGTGTCTCACTTTGTGTGTGTGTTGTGTTTCTCTGTGTGTGTGTTGTGTGTCTCCAGTTTGTGGTGTCTCAGTTTGTGTGTGTTTCTCTTGTGTGTGTGTGTGTTTCTCTGTGTGTGTGTTGTTATGTGTTTCTGTGTGTGGTGTTATTTGGTTGTCTCAGTTTGTTTTGTCTCAGTTTGTTGTCTCAGTTGTGTGTGTGTCTCAGTTTGTGTGTCTCAGTTTGTGTCTCAGTTTGTTTGTGTGTGTCTCAGTTTGTATCGTGTGTGTGTGTTTCTCTGTGTGTGAATCTCAGTTTGTGTGTGTGTGTTTCTCAGTTTGTGTGTGTCTGTGTCTGTGTGTGTGTCTGTGTTTGTGTGTCTCAGTTTGTGTGTGTGTGTCTGTGTTTGTGTGTGTGTCTCAGTTTGTGTGTGTGTGTGTTTCTGTGTGTGTCTCAGTTTGTGTGTCTCAGTTTGTGTGTGTGTATGTGTCTGTGTGTGTGTGTCTGTGTTTGTGTGTCTCAGTTTGTGTGTTTCTGTGTGTGTGTTGTCTCAGTTTGTTTGTGTGTATGTGTGTCTGTGTTTGTGTTCTTAATTAGTGTGTGTGTGTGTTTCTCTGTGTGTGTGTATGTGTGTCTGTGTTTGTGTGTGTCTCAGTTTTTGTGTGTGTGTTTCTCTGTGTGTGTGTTGTGTCTCAGTTTGTGTGTCTCAGTTTATGTGTGTGTGTGTTTGTGTGTGTTGTGTGTGTGTCTCAGTTTGTGTCTCAGTTTGTGTGTGTGTGTGTGTTCTCTGTGTGTGTGTGTGTGTCAGTTTGTGTGTCTCAGTTTGTGTGTCTCAGTTTGTATTTTTTGTGTGTGTTCCTCAGTTTGTTTGTGTCGTTGTGTGTGTGTGTGTGTGTCTCAGTTTGTGTGTGTGTCTCAGTTTGTGTGTGTGTATGTGTGTCTGTGTGTGTGTGTCTCAGTTTGTGTGTGTGTATGTGTGTCTGTGTTTGTGTGTCTCCAGTTTGTGTGTGTGTTTTTCTCAGTTTGTGTGTGTGTATGTGTGTGCTGTGTGTGTGTGTTCTCAGTTTGTGTCTGTGTATGTGTGTTCTGTTTTGTTGTCTCAGTTTGTTTGTGTGTCTGTGTTGTGTGTGTGTGTCTGTGTTTGTGTGTGTCTCAGTTTGTGTGTGTGTCTCAGTTTGTGTGTGTGTATGTGTGTCTGTGTGTGTGTGTCTCTCAGTTTGTGTGTGTGTATGTGTGTCTGTGTTTGTGTGTCTCAGTTTGTGTGTGTGTTTCTGTGTGTGTGTCTCAGTTTGTGTGTGTGTATGTGTGTCTGTGTTTGTGTGTCTCAGTTTGTGTGTTTATGTGTGTCTGTGTGTGTGTGTCTCAGTTTGTGTGTGTGTATGTGTGTCTGTGTTTGTGTGTCTCAGTTTGTGTGTGTGTATGTGTGTCTGTGTGTGTGTCTCAGTTTGTGTGTGTGTATGTGTGTCTGTGTTTGTGTGTCTCAGTTTGTGTGTGTGTTTCTGTGTATGTGTGTGTGTCTCAGTTTGTGTGTGTGTGTGTGTGTCTGTGTTTGTGTGTCTCAGTTTGTGTGTGTGTGTATGTGTGTCTGTGTTTGTGTGTGTCTCAGTTTGTGTGTGTGTGTGTTTCTCTGTGTGTGTGTGTCTCAGTTTGTGTCTCAGTTTGTGTGTGTGTGTGTGTTTCTCTGTGTGTGTGTGTGTCTCAGTTTGTGTGTCTCAGTGTGTGTGTGTGTTTGTGTGTGTGTGTCTCAGTTTGTGTGTCTCAGTTTGTGTGTGTGTGTGTTTTATTGACTTCAGGATCACAGGGAAACATCCAGCGTCTCATTTTCTGCCTCATTGAAAACCATTTTTCAGTGATTTAGGTGTTGAAGAGATTTCCCTGCAGCTCAAACCCCTCCCCTCTCTCGGCTATTCAAAGACTCACATTTCTGTCCCCGATGAACACCGAATCCATAAAGCAGCGCAGTCTGTGGTAGGAGATGCATTCATTATTACAATTTCAAAGGAGTTTGGGGGTGAGATGCCTGTACTGATATAGCGCCAGAACGTAAAAAAGACTTTTCTCACTAGCTAAATTATCTTTTAAATTGACAAATATCACACGTGTAATTCATGGCTCAAATGTCCACTACATAGACAGTGCCATATACTTTGATGGAGACCAGTGAAGGATACCAGAAGTCTCTTTCCCGGTGCTGGCTGAGCGTTACTGAGCAGCCTCCAACTGAGCTTGAAGACGTAGATGTGACTTGAGCAACGTGTCTGAAAGTGTGAAGTCTTCTGGTAGCTGTGCTGAGAGAAATCTCTATGTTACTTCATATGAATTCACTTGCCACATACCGAAGTATTTCCAATCCATCAAAACATTGATGAAATATTTGAAATGGACCAGAGTCTGGTAGGACCAGGCTAATGGACCAGAGTCTGGTAGGACCAGGCTAGTGTATCAGAGTCTGGTAGGACCAGGCTAGTGTATCCAGAGTCTGGTAGGACCAGGCTAATGGACCAGAGTCTGGTAGGACCAGGCTAATGGACCAGAGTCTGGTAGGACCAGGCTAATGTACCAGAGTCTGGTAGGACCAGGCTAGTGTACCAGAGTCTGGTAGGACCAGGCTAGTGTATCAGAGTCTGGTAGGACCAGGCTAGTCTGGACCAGAGTCTTGTAGGAACAGCCTAATGGACCAGAGTCTGGTAGGACCAGGCTAGTGTACTAGAGTCTGGTAGGACCAGGCTAGTGTACCAGAGTCTGGTAGGACCAGGCTAATGGACCAGAGTCTGGTAGGACCAGGCTAATGTACCAGAGTCTGGTAGGACCAGGCTAGTGTACCAGAGTCTGGTAGGACCAGGCTAGTGTATCCAGAGTCTGGTAGGGCCAGGCTAATGTACCAGAGTCTGGTAGGACCAGGCTAGTGTACCAGAGTCTGGTAGGACCAGCCTAGTGGACCAGAATCTGATAGGATCAGGCTAATGGACCAGAGTCTGGTAGGATCAGAATCTGGTAGGATCAGGCTAATGGATCAGAGTCTGTCAGGACAAGGCTAGTGCACAAGAGTTTGGTAGGACCAGGCTAGTGTACCAGAGTCTGGTTGGACCAGGCTAATGGACCTGAGTCTGGTAGACAAGGCTAGTGTACCAGAGTCTGGTAGGACCAGGCTAGTGTACCAGAGTCTGGTAGGACCAGGCTAATGGACCAGAGTCTGGTAGGACCAGGCTAGTGGACCAGAATCTGATAGGATCAGGCTAATGGACCAGAGTCTGGTAGGATCAGAATCTGGTAGGATCAGGCTAATGGACCAGAGTCTGTCAGGACAAGGCTAGTGCACCAGAGTCTGGTAGGACCAGGCTAGTGTACCAGAGTCTGGTAGGACCAGGCTAATGGACCAGAGTCTGGTAGGACCAGGCTAGTGTACCAGAGTCTGGTAGGACCAGGCTAATGGACCAGAGTCTGTTAGGACCAGGCTAATGGACCAGAGTCTGGTAGGACCAGGCTAGTGGACCAGAATCTGATAGGATCAGGCTAATGGACCAGAGTCTGGTAGGATCAGAATCTGGTAGGATCAGGCTAATGGACCAGAGTCTGTCAGGACCAGGCTAGTGTACCAGAGTTTGGTAGGACCAGGCTAGTGTACCAGAGTCTGGTTGGACCAGGCTAATGGACCTGAGTCTGGTAGGACCAGGCTAATGTACCAGAGTCTGGTAGGACCAGGCTAATGGACCAGAGTCTGGTAGGACCAGGCTAGTGTACCAGAGTCTGGTAGGACCAGGCTAGTGTACCAGAATCTGATAGGATCAGGCTAATGGACCAGAGTCTGGTAGGATCCAGAATCTGGTAGGATCAGGCTAATGGACCAGAGTCTGTCAGGACAAGGCTAGTGCACCAGAGTTTGGTAGGACCAGGCTAGTGGACTTACCAGAGTCTGGTGGACTAAAATCTGGGATAGGATAGAATTTAGACAGCTAATGACCAGAGGTCAGGACAAGGCTAGTGACCAGAGTTTGGTAGGACCAGGCTAGTGTACCAGAGTCTGGTTGGACCAGGCTAAGGACCTGAGTCTGGTAGGACCAGGCTAATGTACCAGAGTCTGGTAGGACCAGGCTAATGGACCAGAGTCTGTTAGGACCAGGCTAGTGTACCAGAG
>NW_024375625.1:18308-45808 GCF_010015445.1 Perca fluviatilis | reverse complement strand
AATGTGCGCATGGATACATACTGTATGTCCTAATAGAACAGTTATTAATATGCTGATGGATACATACATATGTCCTAATAGAACAGTTATTAATATGCTGATGGATACATACATATGTCCTAATAGAACAGTTATTAATATGCTGATGGATACATACTGTATGTCCTAATAGAACAGTTATTAATATGCTGATGGATACATACATATGTCCTAATAGAACAGTTATTAATATGCTGATGGATACATACTGTATGTCCTAATAGAACAGTTATTAATATGCTGATGGATACATACATATGTCCTAATAGAACAGTTATTAATATGCTGATGGATACATACATATGTCCTAATAGAACAGTTATTAATATGCTGATGGATACATACATATGTCCTAATAGAACAGTTATTAATATGCTGATGGATACATACATATGTCCTAATAGAACAGTTATTAATATGCTGATGGATACATACATATGTCCTAATAGAACAGTTATTAATATGCTGATGGATACATACTGTATGTCCTAATAGAACAGTTATTAATATGCTGATGGATACATACATATGTCCTAATAGAACAGTTATTAATATGCTGATGGATACATACAGTATGTCCTAATAGAACAGTTATTAATATGCTGATGGATACATACATATGTCCTAATAGAACAGTTATTAATATGCTGATGGATACATACATATGTCCTAATAGAACAGTTATTAATATGCTGATGGATACATACATATGTCCTAATAGAACAGTTATTAATATGCTGATGGATACATACTGTATGTCCTAATAGAACAGTTATTAATATGCTGATGGATACATACATATGTCCTAATAGAACAGTTATTAATATGCTGATGGATACATACTGTATGTCCTAATAGAACAGTTATTAATATGCTGATGGATACATACTGTATGTCCTAATAGAACAGTTATTAATATGCTGATGGATACATACATATGTCCTAATAGAACAGTTATTAATATGCTGATGGATACATACATATGTCCTAATAGAACAGTTATTAATATGCTGATGGATACATACATATGTCCTAATAGAACAGTTATTAATATGCTGATGATTACACATGTCCTAATAGAACAAAGTTATTAATATGCTGATATATACATGTCCCAATAGAACAGTTAATAATATGCCGATGGATACATTACCGTACGTCCCACAGAACAGCTATTAATATGCTGATGGATTATCACCGTATGTCCTTAACAGAACAGTTATTAATATGCTGATGGATACATACCGTATGTCCCAATAGAACAGCTATTAACATGCTGATGGATTACCACACATTACGTCCTAATAGAACACATTAATATGCTGATGGATACACAATATTGCTGTCCTAATAGAACAGCTATTAATATGCTGATGGATACATTACATGTCCTAATAGAACAGTTATTAATATGCTGATGGATTATTACTACCGTACGTCCCACAGAACAGCTATTAATATGCTGGATGGATACACACATTACGTCCCAGAACAGCCATTAATATGCTGATGGATACATACCGCATGTCCTAATAGAACAGCTATTAATATGCTGATGGATACACACATACGTCCTAATAGAACAGCTATTACTGATGCTGATGGATACATACATTAAGGTCCTAATAGAACAAAGTTATTAATATGCCGGATGGATACATTACATATGTCCTAATGAGAACAGTTATTAATATGCCGATGGATACACATGTCCTAATAGAACAGCTTATTGATCCACCTTCCACCTCATCCAACTCAATGCTCAGTAACGCCTCAGCCAGCACCGGAAAGAGACTTCTGGTATCCTTCACTGGTCTCCATCAAAGTACATGGCACTGTCTATGTAGTGACATTTGAGCCATGAATTACACGTGGTGATATTTGTCAATTTAAAAGATAATTTAGCTAGTGAGAAAAGTCTTTTTAAGCTCCTGGCGCGCTATATCAGTACAGGCATCTCACCCCCAAACTCCTTTGAAATTGTAATAATGAATGCATCTCCTACTACAGACTGCTCTTTTATGGATTCGTGTTCATCGGGGACAGAAATGTGAGTCTTTGAATAGCCGTAGAGAGGGGAGGGGTTTGAGCTGCAGGGAACTCTCAACACCTAAATCACTGAAAAATGGTTTTCAATGAGGCAGAAAATGAGACGCTGGATGTTTCCCTGTGATCCTGAAGTCAATAAAACACACACACACACAAACTGAGACACACAAACTGAGACACACACACACAAACACACACACACTGAGACACACAAAACTGGTTCACACACACACACACAGAGAAACACACACACACACACACACAAACTGAGACACAAACTGAGACACACACACAAGAGAAACACACACACACAACACCAAACTGAGACACAAACTGAGACACACACACACACAGACCACACACACACACACACAAACTGAACACAAACTGAGACACACACACACACAGAGAAACACACACACACACAAACTGAGACACACACACAGACACACATACACACACACAAACTGAGACACACAAACACAGACACATATACACACACACAAACTGAGACACACACACAGACACACATAAACACACAAACTGAGACACACAAACACAGACACACATACACACACACAAACTAAGACACACACACAAACACACAACACACAAACTGAGACACACAAACACAGACACACATACACACACACAAACTGAGACACACACACACAGACACACATACACACACACAAACTGAGACACACACACAAACTGAGACACACACAAACACAGACACACACATACACAGACACAGACACACACACAAACTGAGACACACACACACAGACACAGACACACACACAAACTGAGAAACACACACACACACACAAACTGAGACACACAAACTGAGACACACAAACTGAGACACACACACACACACACACACAACACACACAAACTGAGACACACAAACGGACACACACACACACACACACACACACAGAAACACACACACACATAAACTGAGACACAAACTGAGACACACACACACACACAGAGAAACACACACACACACAAACTGAGACACACACAAACACAGACACACATACACACACACACAAACTGAGACACACACACACACAGAAACACACACACAAACTGAGACACACACACACACAGAAACACACACACAAACTGAGACACACACACAGAAACACACACACAAACTGAGACACACAAACACAGACACACATACACACATAATAAAAAACAACTGACACACACACACACAACAGTACACACACAAACTGAGACACACACAAACACAGACACACAAACACAGACACACACACAAACTGAGACACACACACACAGACACAGACACACACACAAACTGAGAAACACACACACACACACAAATTGAGACACACAAACTGAGACACACAAACTGAGACACACACACACACACAGAGAAACACACACACACACACAAACTGAGACACACAAACTGAGACACACACACACACACACACACACAGAAACACACACACACATAAACTGAGACACACAAACTGAGACACACACACACACACAGAGAAACACACACACACAAAACTGAGACACACACAAACACAGACACACATACACACACACAGAGAAACACACACACACACAAACTGAGACACACACAAACACAGACACACATACACACACACACAAACTGAGACACACACACACACAGAAACACACACACAAACTGAGACACACACACACACAGAAACACACACACAAACTGAGACACACAAACACAGACACACACACACAGACACATACACACACACAAACTGAGACACACAAACTGAGACACACACAGAAACACACACACACACACACACACAAACTGAGACACACAAACACAGACACACACACAGACACAGACACACACACAAACTGAGAAACACACACACACAAACTGAGATTCACACACAGAGAAACACACACACACGCATACAAACTGAGACACACACACACAAACTGAGACACACAAACTGAGACACACAAACTGAGACACACACACACAAACTGAGACACACAAACTGAGACACACAAACTGAGACACACACACACACACACAGAGAAACACACACACACAAACTGAGACACACAAACTGAGACAGACACACACACACAGAGAAACACACACACACACACAAAGTGAGACACACAAACTGAGACACACACACACACACACAAGAGAAAACACACACACACACACAAACTGAGACACACAAACTGAGACACACACAGAGAAACACACACAAACACAGACACACATACACACACACAAACTGAGACACACACACAAGAAACACACACACAAACTGAGACACACAAACACAGACACACACACAGACACAGACACACACACAAACTGAGAAACACACTAACAATACACACACACAAACTGGAGACACCAACAAACTGGAGACACACACACAGAGAAACACACACACACACACAAACTGAGACACACAAACTGAGACACACACACAGAGAAACACACACACACAAACTGAGACACACACAAACACAGACACACAGAAACACACACACAAACTGAGACACACACAGAAACACACACAAACTGACACACACACACACACTTATTTTGAGGCTATGATGCAGAAATCCTTCCTCCAGACTGTGTCTGTGATGTAATAACTAACATATGAACATACCGTAGCGTCTGTGATGTAATAACTAACATATGAACATACCATAACGTCTGTGATGTAATAACTAACATATGAACATACCGTAGCATCTGTGATGTAATAACTAACGTATGAACATACCATAACGTCTGTGATGTAATAACTAACATATGAACATACCGTAGACATCTGTGATTAATAACTAACGTATGAACTCCGTAGCGTCTGTGATGTAATAACAACATATGAACATACCATAAGTTGGGTGTAATAACAACATATGAACACACGAGGCCTGTGATGTAATAACTAACATATGAACATACCGTAGGGTCTGTGATGTAATAACTAACATATGAACATACCGTAGCATCTGTGATGTAATAACTAACATATGAACATACCATAACGTCTGTGATGTAATAACTAACATATGAACATACCGTAGCGTCTGTGATGTAATAACTAACATATGAACATACCATAACGTCTGTGATGTAATAACTAACATATGAACATACCGTAGCATCTGTGATGTAATAACTAACATATGAACATACCATAACGTCTGTGATGTAATAACTAACATATGAACATACCATAACGTCTGTGATGTAATAACTAACATATGAACATACCGTAAGTTTGATGTAATACTAACATATGAACATATAGCATTGTTTAATAACTAACATATAACATACGTACATCTGTGATGTAATAACTAACATATGAACATACCGTAGGGTCTGTGATGTAATAACTAACATATGAACATACCGTAAGCGTCTGTGATGTAATAACTAACATATGAACATACCGTAGCATCTGTGATGTAATAACTAACATATGAACATACCGTAACGTCTGTGATGTAATAACTAACATATGAACATACCGTAGCATCTGTGATGTAATAACTAACATATGAACGTACCGTAGCGTCTGTGATGTAATAACTAACGTATGAACGTACCGTAGCGTCTGTGATGTAATAACTAACGTATGAATATACCGTAGCATCTGTGATGTAATAACTAACATATGAACATACGTGAGCGTCTGCGATGTAATAACTAACGATGACATACGTGGATGTAATAACAACATATGAACATACCGTAGCCTGGATGTAATAACTAACGTATGAACATACCATAGGGCCTGTGATGTAATAACTAACATATGAACATACCGTAGCGTCTGTGATGTAATAACTAACATATGAACATACCAGATTATGTAATAACTAACATATGAACATACCGTAGGCTGTGATGTAATAATCAACATATGAACATACCGTAAGGTCTGTGATGTAATAACTAACATATGAACATACCGTAGGGTCTGTGATGTAATAACTAACATATGAACATACCGTAGCATCTGTGATGTAATAACTAACATATGAACATACCATAGCATCTGTGATTAATAACTAACATATGAACATACATAACGTCTGTGATGTAATAACTAACATATGACATACCGTAGCATTGTGATGTAATAACTAACATATAACATACCATAAGTCTGTGATGTAATAACTAACATATATTACTTTGATGTATAATAACATATACATACTAAGTTGTGATTAATAACAACATATGACATCCGTTTGATGTAATAACTAACATATAACATGGGCGTTTATGTAATAACTAACATATAATAGTGAGTGTGATTAATAACAACATATCAAGTAGCTGTGATGTAATAACTAACATAACTACAGCGTTGTGATGTAATAACTAACATATGACACAGTGTCTGTGATGTATAAAACATATAAACTAGTAGTCTTGATGTAATAACTAACATATACATGTGGTCTGTGATGTAATAACAAATATTGTATTTGTAAAAAGATGAGCTTGTAATAAATGTAGTTGGTAAACAACATAGCATAGTAACGTCTGGAGTATAAACATATGACCGTTATTATATGTGTGTGTATACACATATGAATAGTCGTCTGTGATGTATAACTAACATATGAACTACCGTAAGTCTGTGATGTAATAATAACATATATATACGTCTGTGTAATAACAACATAAAGACGTAGCGTTGTTTAATAATACTATGAACATACGGGCCTGTGATGTAATAACTAACATATGAACATACCGTAACGTCTGTGATGTAATAACTAACATATGAACGCATACCGAACGTCTGTGATGTAATAACTAACATATGAACATACCGTAACGTCTGTGATGTAATAACTAACATATGAACGAGTAACGTGTGTAAACATGATCGTATTTAATAACTAAATATAAGTACGTAGGTCTGTGATTAATAATAATATACATGTAGTCTGGATGTAATACAACTATGATGTAGTCGGGATACCATATAGTATCGTAACGTTGATTAACAACATATGTTACGTAGCTTGTGTGTAATAATAAATATGTATGTAATAATACTATTATTGTGATGTATACTACTATTTAGTTTGTGTAATAACATAACATACTGCGTCTGTGATGTAATAAAACATATGAACACACATAGCCTGTGATGTAATAACTAACATATGAACATACGTAGCGTCTGTGATGTAATAACTAACATATGAACATACGTAGGTCTGTATGTAATAACTAACGTATGAACAAGCGTTAAACATATGTAGCTGTTTAAAATATTATGTAAAATGAATTTAAAATAAAATATGTTAGTTATAGTTGAAAAGAGTAAAACAAAAAACAAATGGGTAAATTGTTTAGTGTGATATTTTGTATAACATAGTAGTTGTTATATATGTTGGTGTATGTATAAACATATGTAAGGTTGTATAAAACATAGAGTGGTTTGTAATAATAAATGATATAGTATGTATGTATAAAACAAATGTGGTTGTGATGTATACAACTGACTAGGTGTATAATATATTTGGTTAAAAAATACGTTATTATAATATATTTATAAAGTATTATTAAAAAACTATAATAATACTATGATATAAAATAGTATAAAAGTAGCAAACAAATGGTATAAAACATATGAACATACCATAGCTGTGATGTAATAACTAACGTATGAACTAGTAGGTTGTGATTATAACTAACGATGAACATACTAGGTTGTTGTTAAAATATCCTACATTGTATTAATAATAACATATACTACGTCTGTGATGTAACATATGCTGTGATGTATAATAAATGAACACGTGTAATAACTAACATATGAATACGTGGCGTTGTGATGTATATAACATATGAACATACGTAACGTCTGTGTGTAATAACTAACATATGAACGCATCTAAGTTGTGATGTAATAACTAACATAAACATACGTAAGTTTATGTAATAATAACATATAAGCATAGTCTGTGATGTAATAACTAAATATATATACGTAGCATGTGATGTATAACTAACATATGAAGTACGTAGTGTGTATAATAATAGTAGTTGTGATGTATAAAACTATGACATAGTACGCTGTGATGTAATAACTAACATATGAAGTTAGTCTGTGATGTATAACAACATTGATGTTATAAAAAAGCTGTGATGATAACAACTACATGTGAGTTAACATAGAGGTACGTCTGTGATGTAATAACAAGTATGAACATACGTAGGTCTGTGTGTAATACAAGTAGACATAGTAGGTGTGATGTAATAAAAAAAGTAGTCTGTGATGTAATAACTAACATATGAATATACCGTAGCATCTGTGATGTAATAACTAACATATGAACGCACCGTAACGTTCTGTGATGTAATAACTAACATATGAATATACCGTCGTCTGTGATGTAATAACTAACATATGAACGATGTAATCTGTGATGTATAACTAACATATGAACGTACCGTAGCGTCTGTGATGTAATAACTAACGTATGAATATACCGTAGCATCTGTGATGTAATAACTAACATATGAACATACCGTAGCGTCTGTGATGTAATAACTAACATATGAACATACCCTAGCGTCTGTGATGTAATAGCTAACGTATGAACATACCGTAGCGTCTGTGATGTAATAACTAACGTATGAACATACCGTAGCGTCTGTGATGTAATAACTAACGTATGAACATACCGTAGCGTCTGTGATGTAATAACTAACGTATGAACACACCGAAGCGTCTGTGATGTAATAACTAACATATGAACATACCGTAGGGCCTGTGATATAATAACTAACGTATGAACATACCGTAGGGCCTGTGATGTAATAACTAACATATGAACATACCGTAATGTCTGTGATGTAATAACTAACGTATGAACACACCGTAGGGCCTGTGATGTAATAACTAACATATGAACATACCGTAGCGTCTGTGATGTAATAACTAACATATGAACATACCATAGGGCCTGTGATGTAATAACTAACGTATGAACATACCGTAGCGTCTGTGATGTAATAACTAACATATGAACATACCATAGGGCCTGTGATGTAATAACTAACATATGAACATACCGTAGCGTCTGTGATGTAATAACTAACATATGAACATACCATAGGGCCTGTGATGTAATAACTAACGTATGAACATACCGTAGCGTCTGTGATGTAATAACTAACATATGAACATACCGTAGGGTCTGTGATGTAATAACTAACATATGACACCGTACACGTTGTTCTGAAGGAACCAGCCAGCCTCACTTCCCTGCAGCATCAGTATTATATGATGTATAAATTGACCCATGATCTTGCACCACACCCTTACATTATCGCAGAGATAATGTAAGGGTCTCCAGGGCTTCTGTAAGAGGTGACTGTTACACTCAATTTAGGAAGACTAAATTTGGTCAATCAGCTTTTTCATTTACTGTAGTAGAAAAGTGGAATTTAATTCCACTTCATATTAGAAATTGTGCAAGTCTCAGCAGTTTTAAAATGTCCTTAAAGACTTGGCTGAAGGCAAATCAACTATGTGACCATTGACCTTTTTATAATATGGAATGTATATTTGTATTTTGGTTTATGTATGAGTAATGCTTGTCACATGTTGTTGCTGAGTTTTTATCTGTTTTTGATAGTATTGTCTGTATTGTCTATATTGTCTTTTTATCTCCCTTGCCCAGGGACCACAGATGTAAATTAGCTGTATAGCTAACTCTGGTACAGGGCTTGAACTGTGCATGGTCCCTGACAAATAAACTAATAAAATAAAAAATAATAAAATAACAGCTCACAGCTGGCAAACATCTGTCTGTCTGCCTCACAACACGTGCTTTAAATCTATATCCATCTATCATACAGACTGATCTCATGAAGTGGCGTATGTACGACACGCCAATTCGTGTACCATTTTGACGCGTTATCAAGACGCATAATCGCTTTTTAGCGTGTTTTATCAACGCAATTCACCCGCCATTGACCTACATTACGAGTGAATTTTTGCCGCAGCGAATAGTATAAAGTATTGACCGGGGAACAGCTCAGAGCTTAGTGTGTACAAGAGAGAGAGAGAGAGAGAGAGAGAGAGACAGAGAGAGAGACAGAGAGAGAGACAGAGAGAGAGAGAGAGAGAGAGACGAGAGGATGGGGAAGCCTAGTCTACCGACCAATCAGATACAGCTGTAGTTATGCAGCACGGTCTTGACGGCAGTTCGTGAAATGGTCACGTTATTTAATCTATCGATACGTGTTCACAGGAACGTTTTTCTCTGGGGTTTTTTCGTGGTGGCCAGCACGAAAATGTGAACTAATGTATTTCAATGGGAAGCATATGTCGTGGTCACTGTTATGGTTTTGGTGTTGTCTTATTTTGGTAGTTCCGTTTTCTGTGTCGTATTTTGCTCAGTTTCCTGTTTTATTTTGAAGTCTCTGGTTTTCTGTCTTGTCTTGTCTATTGTACTTCCTGTCTTGTGTTTTCCCGCCTTTGTTTGATTACTCTGCCCAGCCCTAATGTGCTTCACCTGTTTCCCAGCCCCTGTCTCACCTGTCTTGTGTTATCCCATTACCCTCTGTATTTAGTCTTGGTGTTCCCCTTGTCCAGCGTCAGATCATTGTATGTGTTTGGAGTGTCTGTGTTCCTGAAGTTTTGCCTGTTCCTGTATTTGTTGTATTCAGCCTGCTTTTCCAGGAAACCTTTTGTTGTTGGATTTTATGGAAATAAATCCTTGAACTTCCTCTTGTGTCAGCCATCTTGCACTTGGGTCCTACATCCCCTGAAACTCCCAACAGTCACAGCACGACTACGGTAGCGAGTAGTACGAAATGCCGAAAATCGCGTCCCCCCCCCCCAACCTATGGAAAGCCAAAAGGGTCACAATTCGTCACAAGTCGCACTGCGTTTTGAACACGTTTGTGGCGCCACCTGGCGTTTATTAGACGCCACCACGCGTGTGACGTAACTGCACGTCTAATAAACGCCAGGTGGAGTTTATTAGACGTGTAGTGGCGTCTAATAAACTCAACATACCTCATATATACAAATTACATGCATAGCACAATTATTTAAACTGACACACAGAAAGCAAAACCTCTTCTCAAGTCTACAAAATTATGAACACATTTTCTGCTTTACACACATTTTGCAATTCAAAAATGTCACTTTTTACAGTTTTTTCCAATTCCTAAAACACAATTTTGATATATCAGGATATATATGAGGTATGTTGCAGGATATATATGAGGTATGTTGCAGGATATATATGAGGTATGTTGCAGGATATATATGAGGTATGTTGCAGGATATATATGAGGTATGTTGCAGGATATATATGAGGTATGATGAGGTATGTTGCAGGATATATATGAGGTATGTTGCAGGATATATATGAGGTATGTTGCAGGATATATATGAGGTATGTTGCAGGATATATATGAGGTATGTTGCAGGATATATATGAGGTATGATGAGGTATGTTGCAGGATATATATGAGGTATGTTGCAGGATATATATGAGGTATGTTGCAGGATATATATGAGGTATGATGAGGTATGTTCCAGGATATATATGAGGTATGTTGCAGGATATATATGAGGTATGTTGCAGGATATATATGAGGTATGTTGCAGGATATATATGAGGTATGTTCCAGGATATATATGAGGTATGTTGCAGGATATATATGAGGTATGTTGCAGGATATATATGAGGTATGATGAGGTATGTTGCAGGATATATATGAGGTATGTTGCAGGATATATATGAGGTATGTTGCAGGATATATATGAGGTATGTTGCAGGATATATATGAGGTATGTTGCAGGATATATATGAGGTATGTTGCAGGATATATATGAGGTATGTTCCAGGATATATATGAGGTATGTTGCAGGATATATATGAGGTATGTTCCAGGATATATATGAGGTATGTTCCAGGATATATATGAGGTATGTTCCAGGATATATACTGGTATGTTTAGTGCGAGTAGCGTCCATCGTTCCACACTGAACTTTTTGACCGTTTTTAGGGGGGTCATCCTGGTACTTTCAGTGCTCTGACTTTTTTGCGTTACCTCCACTATACACTTAAAACTAAGTGTTTGAAGTGTGCAAGTAGGCGCTTTGAGACCCAGCCTGAATGTCACTCTAGACCAAAGTGTCGGACTGATCCTGACCTTTGACTTTTGACCTTTGACCCAGCAAAGAGACACAGCACTGGGGATTAAAAACAGAACAGGACAAACATTAGTTTCCCAGCCCAAAAGCTAATCGGTAATCAGTTCAGCGAATCCCTCCGGATGAAATAGATTACATAATAGATTAGTCCAAACTGTCCATCTGTTGGCTTCTTCTGCTTGTTAGAAACACGGCTCAGTACGCAACAAGCTGTGCAGATTGTAAGTGATTCAGTTGGGGAAAAGCTTGCAAATCCAACTTAAGCCCTTGTGTTTCCAAAATATATAACTCAATATCATTATTATTATTAGGTTTTTCTCTGTGATCCTGGAAAAAAAACACATTTTATTGTCTGTTTCAAAAGGTCTCAGTAGAACTATGTCAGTATTATCTCGTTGATTTATTAAAACTCATATTTTCTTCAGTTTCTCATTAAAACATGCAGCAGTAAAACAATCATCTTTCCTGGCTGTGGATCTCTCCTTAAGGTCGTTTTACGGTCCTGTGGAGGCTCCACGCAGAGCTTTCTGTGGTGATGGCGCAGTGGATATGACACATGCCTTTGGTGTTGGAGATCTAGGTTCGATTCCCACTGCGATACATCAACCAGTGTGTCCCTAAGCAAGACACTTAACCACTAGTTGCTCCAGAGACGTGTGACCTCTGACATACCAGTCCTTCCATAGTTTTTTTGTGATTGTTTTGGGCAAAAATCCTTGATTATGCGGCACGTTTTCTTAAAAATGCGATGGAATATGCTATATATGATATTTATGCAAATGTATGCGATGAATTTGCGGGAACTTGCAAAAAACTGCGATTTGATGAAAAAGAGAAAAAAAAAGTGATTCCCCCAACACAACATCCTGCTTTTTTTAAACTTAATTGCCAAAAATAGTTTACAGATATTCAGTCATTGCAATAAGTCAACAAATAAGATACAAAAATATATACAAATAATATAATATTAAAGTAAAAATGAAAGTAATAGTCTAAACAGGGAAATAAAAGATACAAAAGAGACTTTTAAAAATTGTTAATAATAAATAATAATATATATAATAATAATAATATATATAATAATAAAAATAATAATAATAATAATATATAATAATATAATAATATAATAATAATAATAATAAAATATAATATATATATTATATAATATATAATAATAATAATAATAATAATAATATAATAATAATATAGACAGTAGGAGCATCAGATATTAAGATAGCTTTCTGATTGGATCCCAGCTTAAGAGACTCAGAGTACAACATGTCAGATTCAACCTCCAACACGCTGCTTTTAGATGATGTTCACGTCACGTAATGACATCACTCCATAACGTTCCCATGGCAACAGGGGCTAAACGGCTGCTCTTGTGTGAAGTAAAGGCAACATTTTTTCAACTTTCTGCTGAGATATATTACGGGACTTTTTTGCAACAAAAATGCGGGGGTTAGGAAATCATGCAAGCACCGCATATTTTGCGCGGAAATCGGCAATTTATGCAGCGAAAGTCACGACATATGTTTCCCATTTAAATACATTAGTTTACATTTTCGTGCCGGCCACCACGAAAAAAACAAAACGAGAAAACGTGTCCGTCGAACTCAATCAACAGATTAAAAATAATGTGACCATTTCACGAACTGCCGTGAGACCGGGCTGTGTTCTCATACATTTTGTCAACAATGTTCCCCTTTGAATTGTGCTTTTAAACCAAATGCCCCCTGAGCAGCGAAAATCATTTTTGGTAGAAAAACAAAGTAGAAACCATAGAGACGTACCCCATGTTTGAGAAACACTGGATTGTAGTACTGGTTGAATCATTTAGGATCATTTTAATAATCAACTGGCCCCCATTGGAGGACTGGTTGGGTCATTTAGGATCATTTTAATAATCAACTGGCCCCCATTGCAGGACTGGTTGGATCATTTAGGATCATTTTTATCCGGCCCCCATTGGAGGATGGTTGATCATTTAATTATATCACTGGCCCCCATTGAGGTGGTTGTCATTTTATCCCCATTGGAGCTGGTTGATCATTTAGATCATTTTAAACAACTGGCCCCCATTGCAGGACTGGGTGATCATTTAGGATCATTTTATCAACTGGCCCCCTTGAGGACTGGTGGATCATTTAGGATATTTTTATCAACAGAGCCCCCATTGGAGGATGGTTGTATTTAGATCATTTTTATCAACTGGCCCCCATTGGAGGACTGGTTGATCATTTAGGATCATTTTTATCAACTGGCCCCCATTGGAGGACTGGTTGAATCATTTAGGATCATTTTAATAATCAACTGGCCCCCCATTGGAGGACTGGTTGGGTCATTTAGGATCATTTTATAATCAACTGGCCCCCATTGCAGGACTGGTTGGATCATTTAGGATCATTTTTATCAACTGGCCCCCATTGGAGGACTGGTTGGATCATTTAGGATCATTTTATCAACTGGCCCCATTGAGGACTGGTTGGATCATTTAGATCATTTAATAATCAACTGGCCCCATTGGACTGGTTGAATTTTAGGTTTTTCTGGCCCCATTGCAGGACTGGTTGAATCATTTAGGATCATTTTTATCAACTGGCCCCCATTGAGGACTGGGTGGATCATTTGGGCATTTTTTATCAACTGGCCCCCATTGGAGGACTGGTGATCATTAGGATCATTTTATCAACTGGCCCCCATTGAGGCTGGTTGAATCATTTGGATCATTTTATATCACGGCCCCATTGCAGGCTGGTTGGATCATTTGATCATTTTATCAACAGGCCCCGGGGCTGGTTGGATCATTTAGGATATTTTATACGGCCCCCATTGAGGTGGTATATTTAGGATTTATAATCAACTGCCCCATTGGAGGTGGTTGAATCATTTAGGATCATTTTAATAATCAACTGGCCCCCATTGGAGGACTGGTTGGATCATTTAGGATCATTTTAATAATCAACTGGCCCCCATTGGAGGACTGGTTGGATCATTTAGGATCATTTTAATAATCAACTGGCCCCCATTGAGGACTGGTTGGATCATTTAGGATCATTTTTATCAACTGGCCCCCATTGAGGACTGGTTGCTATTTAGATCATTTTAATAATCAACTGGCCCCCATTCCAAACTAATTGAATAGCCCTGTTGTTCTGTAACACTAGAACCAGAGGACAAGTAACTTATAAAAGAACTGATGAAGGCTGAAGTGACAGCTCATGCTGAACTCTCCATGTCTTTATTCGTGGGTTCTCCCGTGCTTTGCCCTCATACGCAGCAGACCGGCTCTGCAGGACCTGCAGTGTCCACAGGCTGAACACGCTAGCTGTTGCCATGAGCACGGCACTTCCACATGTGGCCGTCTGACTCATACCTGCTGGCTGCATGACTCATTGGGGTGTGGAGGGGGGGGGGGAGAGACTGAGAGGGGAGCCTGTGGTCACAGAGAGAGACCCACGGAGCTCATTCTGCACACAGCAAGGCCATTATATGTGCAATGGAGAGTGGAGCTGTGTGGGATTTAGCAGCATGCACTGAAACTGAAAGAGATGTGTTCGGTGTTCAGTGACGTTTGATAGGAGGCAGACGTCAAGACTGTGGTGATGTCACTGCAGAGAAAAAAAAGAAGAGTTCAACCTCCAACACGCTGCTTTTTAGATGATGTTCACGCCACGTAATGACATCACTCCATAACGTTCCCATGGCAACAGGGCTAAACGGCTGCTCTTGTGTGAAGTAAAGGCAACATTTTTTCAACTTTCTGCTGAGATATATTACGGGACTTTTGCAACAAAAATGCGGGGTTAGGAAATCATGCAAGCACCGCATATTTTTGCGGAAATCGGCAATTTATGCGAGCAAAGTCACGTACATATGTTTCCCATTTAAATACATTGTTTACATTTTCGTGCGGCCACCACGAAAAACAAAACGAGAAAACGCGTACCCGTGAACTCGGAATCAACAGATTAAAAATAATGCTGACCATTCCACGAACTGCCGTGAGAGACCGGCTGTGTTCTCATACATTTTGTCTCAACAATGTTCCCCCTTTGAATTGTGCTTTAAACCAAATGCCCCCTGAGCAGCGAAAAATCATTTTGGTAGAAAAACAGTAGAAACCATAGAGACGCACTCCCATGTTTTGAGAAACACTGGATTGTAGTACTGGTTGAATCATTTAGGATCATTTTAATAATCAACTGGCCCCCATTGGAGGGACTGGTTGGGTCATTTAGGATCATTTTAATAATCAACTGGCCCCCATTGCAGGACTGGTTGGATCATTTAGGATCATTTTTATCAACTGGCCCCATTGGAGGACTGGTTGGATCATTTGAGGATCATTTTAATAATCAACTGGCCCCATTGGAGGACTGGTTGGATCATTTAGGATCATTTTAATAATCAACTGGCCCCATTGGAGGGACTGGTTGGATCATTTAGGATCATTTTAATAATCAACTGGCCCCATTGCAGGACTGGGTGGATCATTTAGGATCACTTTTATCAACTGGCCCCCATTGGAGGACTAGGTTGGATCATTTAGGATCATTTTTATCAACAGGCCCCATTTGGAGGACTGGTTGGATCATTTAGGATCATTTTTATCAACTGGCCCCCATTGGAGGACTGGTTGGATCATTTAGGATCATTTTTATCAACTGGCCCCATTGGGGGGACTGGTTGGAATCATTTAGGATCATTTTAATAATCAACTGGCCCCATTGGAGGACTGGTTGGGTCATTAGGATCATTTTAATAATCAACTGGCCCCATTGCAGGACTGGTTGGATCATTTAGGATCATTTTATCAACTGGCCCCATTGGAGGGACTAGTTGGATCATTTAGGATCATTTTTATCAACTGGCCCCCATTGGAGGGACTGGTTTGGATCATTTAGGATCATTTTAATAATCAACTGGCCCCATTGGAGGACTGGTTGGATCATTTAGGATCATTTTATCAACTGGCCCCATTGCAGGACTGGTTGAATCATTTTAGGATCATTTTCCTATCAACTGGCCCCCATTGAGGACTGGTGATCATTTATCATTTTTATCAACTCCATGTTGGAGGCTGATATCACTCCATTGGGTTGATTAATGCCTTGATTGCTCCCGGCATTGAATGTTGATCATTATCATTTTTATCACCCCCATTGGAGGGAGTTGATCATTATCATTTAATCACTCCATTAATGTGATATTTATCACACCCATTGAACAGTTCATTAGGATCATTTTTGTTCAACTCCCCATTGGAGGACTGGTTGAATCATTACTGGATCATTTAATATTGGCCCCATTGGAGGACTGGTTGGAATCATTTAGGATCATTTTAATAATCATGCCCATTGGAGGACTGGTTGGATCATTTAGGATCATTTTAATAATCAACTGGCCCCCCATTGGAGGACTGGTTGGATCATTTAGGATCATTTAGTAATCAACTGGCCCCCATTGGAGATTCGATTTGGATCATTTAGGATCATTTTTTATCAACTGCCCCATTGGAGGACTGGTTGGATCATTAGGATCATTTTAATAATCAACGCCCCATTCCAAACTAATTGAATAGCCGTTTCTTTGTATCTTAACCTAGAACCAGAGGGACAAGTAACTTAAAAGAACTGATGAAGGCTGAGAGTGGCCGCTCATAGCAGTCTCCATGTCTTTATTCAATCTCCTTTTTCCCTCATACACGCAGACCGCTCTGCAGGATTTAGTGTCCACAGCTGACACGCTAGCTGTTGCCATGAGCACCGCACTTCCACATGTGCCGTCTGACTCACACCACCTGCTACTGGCTACATGACTCATTAGGGTGTGGAGACTGAGAGGAGCCGTGGTCACAGAGACCCACGGAGCTCATTCCACCAGCAGCCATTATAATGGAGAGTGGAGCTGTGTGGATTTTAACATGCACTGAAACTGAAAGAGATGTTTCGGTGTTCAGTGACGGCTTTGATAGGAGGAGGCAGATCAAGACCGTGGAATTCGTATAGGAGAAAAGGAAAGGAAGAGTTTCTACAAGTTAAAAAAAATTAAAAAAATCAACGAAAGGATGGGATGAACATGACTACAACACTTACCACTCCATCGGGAAAGAGATATCTGGTTAACCCAGAGCCTTCTCAGCTGTAACTGAGAGTTACCGCAGCCATCAACGGTTGTGATTGTGTAGCTCACGTGTGATTAGAGAGCCCAACGGCTGTGATTTGTAAGCCTCTTGAGGACGGTTGTGATTGGGAGGGAGCCCCAACGTATTGGGTGTGCAGGTTGTGATTGGGTAGAGCCCGCATCAACGGTTGTGATTGGTGTAGAGCCCGCATCACGCGGTTGTGGGACTGGTGTAGACCGCCTCAACGGTTTGTGATTGGTGTAGAGCCCGCCTCAGGGTTGTGATTGTGGTGTAGAGCCGCATCCGGTTGTATTGGTGTAAGAGCCCGCATGTCGCGAGTTGTTGGTGTCCGCCGCGCCGGTTGTTGCATTAGGTACCATCCCGACTAATTGTTGATTGGTGTAGAGCCCGCCTCAACGGTTGTGATTGGTGTAGAGCCCGCATCAACGGTTGTGATTGTTTGGAGCCATCAGCCGGCTGTGCATTGGTGTAGGCCGCATCCCAACGGTTTGTGATTGGTGTAGAGCCCTACTCGGCGATTGTGATTCCCCCACGGATTATAGAGCCCCTCAACGGTTGTGATTGGTGTAGAGCCCTCCCTCAACGGTTGCTGATTGGTGTAGAGCCACGCCTCAACGGTTGTGATTGGTGTAGAGCTCCAGCGGTTTACAGTCCAACGGTTGGAGTGTAGAGCACTCCCTCAAACGGCTGTGTTGGGTGTAGAGCCCGCATCAACGGCAGTTCGATTGGTGGAAGCCCGCCTTCAGCGGTTGTGATTGGTGTAGAGGCCGTTCACGGTTTGTGATTGGTGTAGACCCTGTCCTACCGGTTGTGATTGGTGTAAGAGCCCGCATCAACGGCTGTGATTGGTTAATGAAACCTTACGGCAAAGAGTTTGACGTGATTGGTGTCGGAATTACGCATCACGGTTGAGTTGGGTTAGCAACCCGCCTCAGCGGTTTGTGATTGGTGTAGAGCCCGCCTCAACGGTTGTGATTGGTGTAGAGCCCGCCCTCAACGGTTGTGATTGATGGTGTAGAGCCCCTGAGGATGCATGGTGTAGAGCCCGCATCGGCTGGTGGTGATTGGTGTAGGCCATCGCGGTTGGCAGTTTATGCTTCGGTAAGCCCGCCTCAACGGTTATGGTGAAATTGGCGAACCCGCACCGGCGGATTGTGATTGAAGTGACAGAAGCCCATCCCGCGAACGGGGTGGTGTAGGGATCACCTCAACGGTTGTGATTGGTGTAGCCCTCCGCCAACGGGTGTGATTGGTGTAGAGGGCCCCTCAACGGTTGTGATTGGTGTAGAGCCCACTCCTCAATGGTTGTGATTGGTGTAGGAACCCTTACTCAAACGGTTGTGATTGGGGTGTAGAGCCCCTCCCTCAACGGTTGTGATTGGTGCTACAGACCCTCCTCAGCGGCTGTGATTGGTGTAGAGCCACGCATCAAAGCTGGCTGTGATTGGTGTAGAAACCACGCCTCCAGCGGTTGTGATTGGTGTAGAGCCCCCTCAGCGGTTGTGATTGGTGTAGAGCCCTTCAATTGGTTGTGATTGGTGTAGAGCCCTGCGGCTGTGATTGGTGTAGAGCCGCCATCGTCGGTTGTGATTGGTGTAGAGCCGCATCAGCGGTTGTGATTGGTGTAGAAACCAGCACTCCAGCGGTTGTGAGTAGGGTGTGCTTAGAGCCCCCTCAGCGGTTGTGATTGGTGTAGGAACCACGCCTCAACGCCTTTGTGATTGGATTCGTAGAGACCCCCTCACTTTGTGATTGGAGTTAATGAACCCTCCCTCATACTTTGTTGATTGGTGTAGGGAGACCCTCAACGGTTGTGTGATTGGTGTAGAGCCATCCGATGGTTGTGATTGGTGTAGAGCCCTCCTTCAGCGGCTGTGATTGGTGTAGAGAGCCCGGTGATGGTTGTGATTGGTGTAGAGCCTCGCGGTTGATGTTGGTGTAGAGCCCGCCTCGGCCGTTGTGATTGGTGTAATAAGCCCGCCTCGCGGTTGTGATTGAGGGTGTAGAGCCCCGCTCAGCGGTTGTGATTGAATGTGTAGACCCTCCCCTCAGCGTTGTGATTGGTGTAGAGCCACACCTCAGGGTTGTGATTGGTGTAAGGAAACCCCTCAGCGGTTGTGATTAGATTACGTAGAGCTTCCCCGCCGAGGTTGTGATTGGTGTAGCAAACCTTATATTTGTCGATTGGTGTAGAGCCCTCACACTCACGGTTGTGTGATTGGTGCTAGAGCCCTCCTCAACAGTTTGGTGGTTAGATTGTTAGAGCCGTAACGCCGGTTGTGATTGGTGTAGGAAACCCTCCTCAACGGTTTGTGATTGGTGCTAGAGCCCGCATCATGGTTGTGGTGGTGCTCATTGTAGAACCATGTCATGATTGTTGATTAATTAAGAGCCCCTCAACTGTTGTGATTGGTACAAAGCCCACTACTCAATTGATTTGTGATTGGGTGCTTAAAAGCCCCCTCAGTGATTGTGATTGAATTGTAAGCTACCTCAATGATTGTGTTTGGTGTAGAAGCCAGCATCAGTGGTTTGTGATTGATGCTTGAATTTGGAGAAATTGGAATGGGCTTGAGGAGGCTTCACTGGCCAGGCGACTTGCAGGAAGCAGAATTTCAACTTCCCGGAGTTCGTGAGGGTTTTCCCAGGTTGGGTCAAGAATAGCCGACTCCTCCAAAGCCTAAATAAATAAAATAAAGAAGTGTTTGTTCCTTGTGCAATTAAAGCTATCAACTTGCACAACTCTTGAAGATTCTTTTTCTCCCATCTTTTAACTCCTTAGCAATTCTCAAGTTTTATTTTCCTTACCCTTCCACTTTTTGTTGATGGGGAATTGTTCTCAATCAAATCAGGTGGTTAAGTGTTGTGGTTATCTTTATTCTAGATTTACTGTGTTGTTGTTTGCTGTTTTTTTGTACCTCCAAATTCAAATCATGTTTCGGGGACATAGGAACTCTAGAATTGAGATTAAACGTGGAGAAGGGACACAAAAATGAAAATATCCTCCAAACCACATGCTTTCATCATGGGTTTTTAAGATCATTAGACGTGTGTATTGTGTATGTTACTTATATATATATATAACTATATATATATATATATATATATATATATATTATATATTAGATTGTTAGAGGTGTTTTTTGTAGAGGTGGGGTGTAGGGTAGAACAAGCCAAAGAGTAGTTTACTACGAGTGCAGAACAGGAAGGTTTATTTTAAACAGTCTTACTCAGAAAGCAGATTGGCTTGAAAAAGCAGTAGCTCATAAACTCAAAGAAGTGCTCAGAAGGAAGATACTTTAAGGGTTTAGCCAGTCACAGGTAGCTGAGGTCTCTTTACCCCATGTGAGCTCAGCTTCTCTTCCTCTGCCTCTGCTCTCTCTGTGTACTTCTGGTGCATGAGACACCTGCAGTGAAATCAACAAGGCTGAGGAGTTGACCTCCTATGGCGGTTGCATTCTGGGACTTGTGGTGTGGGTGGTGCCATTTTGCCACTGGGTAGCCCTCCTGTAGCATCCCTCTACCACCTCACCACTTGGTTCACCCTGCCTCACTTTGCTACATATATGTATTTACACACAATGTATATCTGTGTTGCAATAACACAAATGGTTTTGGTAGTATTTATACTTCCTCGTCGAACTACTACGGCCACTGAGGGCTTCACACTAGAGAGACTTCCCTAAATATAGGACTACAGGGATTGCTGCTTCAAACCGCGACCTATTGGGTGTTTGGGGAAGGCAGTCTGAGGAAAGAGACATTTAAGTTTTAGTTAAGGTTCTACATGAGGAGATAGAGGTACCACCACAACATGAAACCTGAGTTAATGTATCTACGTATCTTTTACAGCTTAGCACAAAGGACTTTAGGCTACAAGCTTACAAGGAGATTCCCATGGCATGAAAATATCACCTCAGGATGTTGGGCAATATAGAGGCATTGTGCATTTCTCTGTCGGATAGAGTGGTCTATGTCTCTCTGCGTGCTATCTTCTTCTGTGTCTGTCTTTTCTCTCTGTCTTATTTTTTTATTTGTGGTGTTGTTTTTGTGTTTTTCTTTCTCTCTCCTATCCTCTTATCTTCTGTGCTCTCTACATTGTGTTTGTTTGTAGGGAGGAGCCCTTATACAGGGGAATGGTGCTCATTCAAAATCAGCCGTGTAAAATGATTTGTGTTTTTTACCCCCAAAGGGCACTTTCCAGTATTAATGATATTGTAGGTAGGTTGATTAAGTTCAAACCAAGAGAAATACTTGCTACATTTAACTTACTTTATTATTATTTCTACATACCTTTTATAGGTATTTAATGTTAACGGGCAGGCAGCAGTTTCCTGTGGAAAATGTATGAAATTGAACATGTTTGAAATATTGGTTGGCACCAAGGCTGTGTAGCTATTTTAGCGAAAATTATGTTGATTTGAGAGATCAGAAACCACTATTATAGCCTTTTAAACAGTGATTGGCTTGCTGGCAGCATGTTCATAGCCAGTGTATGTTCATTTGAGCTTCCAGTTTGTTAGATGGCACCAACATTTGGTCACAATGATAACTGGCTAGGCAATAAATGCCAAGGTTTTACTTACAGATTTATTATGCTGACTTATGATGTGGGGAGTTGGTTTTTAGAGTAGCATTACACACGTATATTTGCACCTGCATTTTGGTGAATTTGTATGTCTACTTCTACCTTTTTCTGAATAAATATGCCTGAAATATCTTTATGTAAAGGAAACATTACACAATCCAAAACTAAAAACATAATGGAAAATATTGCAGTAAGGCTGTCAGGCATTCTGTGTGCATTCACATCTATTTATTCTCCTTTTAAGGTCGACTTTTCTAATTATATCTGAGTCAGCACACATGTAGCTTAGGCCTAATTTATTCTTCCCTCTTGCATCTTTTGTTGGGAAGTAACCTCTGTAAATATTGCATATGACAATTTTTACCTCAGTGATACATTATTCATTAATAATCCCTGGACCAACAATATTTCCAGATGTTTGACAAGATTTCTGCTCATGTCAAAACTTGAGTTGACTTGTGCACATTCAAATATAACTCATCCACCTGTGCTCTCTGAAAGGATTTGGAGAATTAAGTGATATTTTTAGCTGAGAAAATAAAGTTATAATAGACTATTAGCCTACAAGAATAAAGTCGCATAACAGAAAATAATGTACCCTGCACCGTAGTCTGCTGCGCGTGCATTGATTAGTCTCTGCTGTCTGGTAAGATCTCAGACAAGATCTGACAGACACAGGCGTTTAGGGAAGTGGCTATGCAGCTGCTCCTTGGAGAGTGCAGTAGACTTATAGCAGAAATACTACGGCACAAAGCGACACATTGCATGTGGCTAAACGAAAACATCCATTCGAAGCTGCTTAGCTTTTACAGGCGAGAATGGGCTGGCGTCCAGTTTCATATATTTGTCAGTCAACACTTCAAAATACATTTGGGGCTGAAGCCCCGGCAAAATCTTTGATGCTGAAGGAGGCCAGACTGAGAGCTCCGGTGGCAGCTCCGGCCCAGGTGGCCTCTGGTGAGATCTGTCATATCTGTCTGTGTCTGTGTCTCTCTGTCTGTCTGTGGCCTGTGTCTGTCTCTCTGTCTGTCTGTCTGTCTCCTGTCTGCTGTCTGTCTTTCTCTCTGGCCTGTCTGTCTGTCTCTGGTGTGTGTCTGTGCATCTCTCTTTCTCTCTGTCTGTCCTGTCCCTCTCCTCTCCCCTCTGTGTGTGTATTCCTTGTCTCTACTTTCTCTCTACTGCTGTCATTATTTTCCTCTGTCTGTCTGTCTGTCTCACTTTTTGTCCTGTGCTGTCTCTCTCTCTGTCTGTCTGTCTCCGTCTGTGTCTATGTTTGTCTCTCCTGTCCTTCCTCTGTCCTTGTCTCTGTGTGTGTGTGTGTCTCTCACGTGTGTCCTGTCTCTCTCTATTCTCTGTCTGTCCTGTCTGTCTGTGTCTGTGTTTCTCTCTGTCTGTGTGTGCTCTTATCTGTCTCCTGTGTCATGCTTGTGTGTGTGTCTGTGTCATCTTTCTCACTGTCTGTCTCTGTGCATTGTCTGTGTGTGTGTGTGTCTGTGTCTGTCTTGCCTCCTGTTCTCTGTCTGTCTGTCTGTCTACTGTGTCTTTCCTCCTCTGTCTGTCTGTGCTGTCCTTTGTCCTGTCCTGTCTGTTGTCCTGTCTTTCTCTCTGTCGTGTCTGTCTGTCTCTTTGTTGTGTCTGTGTCTTCTTTGTCTGTGTCTGTCTGTCTGTCTGTCTGTGTCTGTCTTTCTCTTGTCTGTATTTCTCTGTGTGTCTCGTCTGTCTTGTCTCTCTGTCTTTGTCTGTCTGTCTTTGGTCTTTGTGTGTCTCTTCGTTCGGGTCCTGTCTCTCCTCCTTCACTCTCCCTGTGCCTACCTCTGTTTGTCCTTCTGTCTCTTCTGTCTGTCTGTTTCTTCCTCCTCCTCCTGTGTGTCTGTCTACTCTGTCTCCTTGTCCTGTCTGTCTTGCTCTCTGTGTCCTCCTGTCTGTGTCTATATGTCACTCTTTGCAATGTCTGTCTGTGTCTGTTTTCTCTGTCCTGTCTGTGTTGCATGTCTTTTCTCTCTCTGTGTCTCTGTCCAAGCCTGTAATCTGTCTGTGTCTGTGCCTCTCTGTGTCTCCTGTCCATCTGTCTGTCTGTGTGTCTGGCCTGTCTCTCTGGTATTCTCTGTCCATGTCTGTCTGTCTGTGTCTGTCTGTCTCTCTGTGTCTCTGTCCATCCTGTCTGTCTGTCTGTCTGTGTCTGTCTAAATGCCTCTCTGTCTGTTCATTCTCCTCTGCACCTCTCCCTCAGCCTGTCTGTCTCATCACCCCTCACTGTATATCCCTCTAGGATCCTGCATGCCTCCACTTTAGGTGCCATTCTCTCAGTGCTTCTCCTCCCTCCTTCCCTCCTTCCCTCCTTCCCTCCTTCCCTCCTCCCCTCCTCCCCTCCTCCCCTCAGTGTCTTTGCTCATCTAGGCCTTTTGGGGCCTCCTTACCTCAGCAGCAAGGTGGGGCGGATAACAAGTGTTCCTGGCTTGGACTTGCAGGCCTCCACTAGATCACCTTCTTTCCTTTCCTGCTGTCACACTCCTCTGCTTCTTCTATAACTTCATCTCTATCCGTGTGTGCTGTTGTGTCTCTTCTTCCACCCTTTACTGTCCTCCTCGTTTCAGGCCTGTTTCCCAGTAATAAAGTGATCATTTTCATCGGTTTCAGGTCATTCGTAGATTCATTCATTTGGTAATGTTCGTATCAGATATTCTCAAAGTGGCCGGTGTGTGTATGTTATTGTTGTGGTTCGTGTTGAATAGAGTGCTAGATCAGGACAAAGACGATAACTGTGTCTGTCTGTGTCCTATATAAATGTCTGTCATGTCCTGTCTTGTCTCTCTCTGTTGTGTGTGTGTCTCTTTCTCTGTCTCTGTCTGTCTGTCACCATCTGTCTGTCTCTGTCTCTCTCTGTGTGTGTGTCTGTCTTTCTCTCTGTGTCTCTGTCTGTGTGTGTGTGTGTGTGTGTGTGTGTCTACCTGTCTGTCTATAATCTCTGTCTCCTCTATTATTATCTTATCTTTCCTCTCTGTTTCTCTGTCTGTCTGTGTGTGTGTGTGTGTGTGTGTGTGTGTGTGTGTGTGTGTGTGTGTGTGTGTGTGTGTGTCTGTCTGTCTGTCTGTCTGTCTGTCTCTCTCTGTCTCTCTGTCTGTCTGTCCTGTCTCTCTGTCTTTCTCTGTGTATGTATCTATCTGTCTGTCTCTCTGTGTCTCTGTGTCTCTGTGTCTCTGTGTCTCTAATGTTTCTCTGTGTGTCTCTGTGCCCTGCCATGTCTCTGTCTGTCTGTCTCCTCTGTGTGTGTGTCTGTCTTTCTCTCTGTGTCTCTGAAATGTGTGTGTGTGTGTGTGTGTGTGTGTGTGTCTATTCTGTCTGTCTACCTGTCTGTCTGTCTGTCTCTCTGTGTCCTCTATCTTTTCTCTGTTTCTCTGTCTGTCTGTGTGTTATTGTGTGTGTGTGTCTGTCTGTCTGTCTGTCTCCTCTGTCTCCTCTCTGTGTCTGTCTGTCTGTCTCTCATGCTTTCATCTGTCCTCTGTCTGTCTGTCTGTCTCCTGTGTCTGTGTCCTCTGTGTCTCTGTCTTTCTCTGTCCTCCCTGTCTGTCTAATCCTCTGTCTGTCTGTCTGTCTGTCTCTGTGTGTGTGTGTCTCTTTCTCTGTGTCTCTGTCTGTCTGTCCAGATCTCTCTGTGTGTGTGTGTAATCATCTTTCTCTCTGTGTCTCTGTCTGTGTGTGTGTGTGTGTGTGTGTGTGTGTGTGTATACAGTGTCTATTATCTGTATCCTATCTGTCTCTCTGTGTCTCTGTCTTTCTCTCTATCTCTGTCTGTGTGTGTGTGTCTGTGTGTCTGTCTATTTGTTAGATCTGTCTGTCTGTCTCTTTTGTCCTTCTGTCTGTGTCTCTTTGTCTGTCTATGTCTGTCTGTGTATGTCTCTCTGTCTCTGTCTGTCTACTGTCGTCTGTCCCTTGTCTGTCTATCTCTCTCAAGTGTCTCCCTCATGTGTGTGTGTCTGTTGTCCATCATTGTGTCTTGTCATGTCTTTGTCCTTTTGTCTAGAAATGTCTCTTTTGTCCTGTCTGTCTCTCTGTGTCTCTTTGTCTGTGTCTATGTTTGTCTCTCTTTGTCTCTTTGTCTGTCTCTCTATCTCTGTGTGTCTGTCTGTCTGTCTGTCTCTATGTCTGTCTGTCTCACTGTCTGTCTGCTTGTCTGTCTCTGTTTGTCCTCTGTGTCCCTTTCTCTCTCTGTCTGTCTGTCTGTGTCTCTTTGTCTGTCTCTCTATCTCTGTGTGTCTGTCTGTCTCTATGTCTGTCTGTCTCACTGTCTGTCTGCTTGTCTGTCTCTGTTTGTCCTTTTGTCTGTCTGTCTGTGTCCCTTTCTCTCTCTGTCTGTCTGTCTGTGTCTCTTTGTCTGTCTGTTTCTGTGTCTCTGTCTCTCTCTGTCTGTCTGTATGTCCTTCTAGCAATGCAGTAACTTCTC